>NW_027108251.1:221366-247545 GCF_000696795.3 Halyomorpha halys | reverse complement strand
TCTATCCCCTGCATTCATTATGATTGGTAAATATCTGGTTATCTCAAGATATTGTCAATTAATGATAAGATTGATAACTATACAGCCGAAAAACGTCTAAAATTGTTTGGTTATAAATATTACTATAAACAGAAAGCATTTTTTAAAATAAATTTTAGTTTAATTTTTTTCTGGGCAATTTGAAATGTGGTCTATATTTTTAAAGATTTTGTAATAGTCTGGCCATCTTTATAGCACCTAACCCAAGAATTTCCTATAGGATGGAATAACTTGTTATTAATTCTGATTTTTTTTTTAATAATTTATTTACAACTATATACATATATACACACCAAGTTAATTTTCTGCAAGTGCCATAATGACATGATGCAAACATGTGGAGTATCTACGCATTGATAGAACTCCAAAAATACTTTTTAGAGGAGAAGATCTCGAGGCCATCTTCTTTTCAGACGCCTAAGAGGACTATTAGGTAACGAAGAAGAAGCCAGGTTAGAAACGAGTTGGGTGGTTGGGAAGTTTATTATGGAAGGATTGGTATCTGGTTCTGACCAAATCGGCAACAAATGGGACATTGAAGTCCTGATGGATGACTTGATTTGTGACAAAGTATGAAGCATTGAGGATTTTACGAAGGATTTTGGATTGTAAGGATTGGATTCGGGAGGAATTCGATGGTTTAGTGGAGCCACACAGCTCAACTCCGTATGTCCAGATAGGCCTTATTATAGTCATGTAGATCAGTATTTTGTAATAAATGAAATTTAAAACGATTTTATATCGGATATTTGTTCAATCACAAGAAGTTGAATTCAATTTGTTTAGGGCGTTTTGTGTAGAAATTTGAATAAGTGTAAACAACAACTTTGAAAATTTAATTCCCTATGAGAAACATAATTTAAGTATCCTAGGGTGACCGACCAATCTCAAATTTCCGTTATGATAAAGACGCTTCAACATATGGTGATTTCTTACGGAAAATTGAATCCTGAAACGATTTTGTTCCATACGTTTGTTCGGTTTCCATCACTGTTAGATCAAAAAGAATCCTTATATAAATTCAACTTAAAATTTCATTTTCTATCAGATTCTGTAAAAAAAAAGAAAATTGACCTACTCAAATAAAATAGGTGAGCAGAAGAAAGATAAAAAAAGTAACAATCCCCTAAAACTATAGACTTGGCCAGTACATGTTAATTGGTCCAGAAAAAAGGAATATATTTTTGCTTGACCATCTCACAAAATAATTAAATTTTATAAACGTGTTCCTTAATATTTTGATAATGCAAAATAATTTATATTTATTTCCGGATTCCAAGCAACGGCTAATTTTGTTTTAGTTTTTCAATAATTTTTTCCAAGTTTTTTTTTCTCCTATTTTTGCCAAGTTCCATGAAAAACATGAATTGTTCTACTTATCGTTTGATAACAATTTTAATAGGATAAAATTAGCTACAATTCGGGTGTAAATTATATCGATATTATTGTACATGTTTATTAACTTTTTTTTTTTTAGCGCGAGTAAAATTATGATGTATTCCAGCCTAATGGAAATCTCGGCAGAAAAATTAAAGGTAAAATTTTGGGTCAGAACTTCAAAAAACATGAATGAATAATTTACAACTATTTCATAAACTAAATTAACCGGACATATGCTTTGTACCAGATGGAGGCTGGGAACTCTGTACCAATAGTCGGCAGATAAATCATGATAAATTGAATGTTACTATTTATTGAATAAAAAATAAAAAATTAAATAAAATTCGTCTTATTAAACTTTTTTTTAAATTCTAAAGGCTTGTTTTTTATAATCAAGTAAATTTATTGGTCTTCTTTATCCGAGACCTTCTTCTTGAGTTCAATTATTTTATAAATATACTTTATCCAGAATATTTAATATGATACTGATTTACAAAAATGTGTTGTTTTATAGGTAAATTAAAACTCCTGTCAGTCACAATTCGATAAAGCATTACTATTATGATTTTTCAGTCTTTTTTTATTACCTCTTACCTGGTTATTTCTGACATACAGAGGTGTAGTGTAGAGGAACTAACCTATTTTAACCAGAGTTAAAGCTTCCATAGGTCAAGCTTCCATTCCGCGAGACTGTGACGAAAATTCAATCCCTTAGATCTAGGACTATTCGTAGGCGAGCGAGTTATAGTGTCAACTTTGACTATCATCAATTCCGGTCTGGGGGTGTTGACTTTTATTTTGTAGCGGGCCCACGAAATAAAAACTTGGAATCCTCCATGGTTAGAATAGGTCGGTTAACTTTAGATAAACTCCTTTATCTCAGAAATGACTAGCAAGAGGCTCATAAAAAAAATAATCTAGACCGGATTCCTACCGGTGCTGCTGCAGTTTTGAGATTTTTGAGCCTTATCTTCCTCGGCTACATACGGCCTGCCAGTTTCAGGCATAACTGGACAATCCTAATACTAGAAAAATGATCTTTTTGATGACTCTATAATATGCATCTTGTTTATGTTGAAATTAAAAATTCCATTGGCAAAGTAATATTCATACATTTAGGAAAATGTATTTGAAGGAAGATTTTATACAAAAAAGTTTGAGAACTTTCCTAATCGTCATAACACACTAAAAATCAAACTGATCTCATTAACCTGAATATCATCATGTGCACATCTAGAAATTTCTGCTAATGACTTAAATAACCTGTTGAATTATGCCTTCACCGCCATGATTTTTTCAGTATAAGTGAATCTTTGAATTTAAGCAAATTCGAACTCTTTAGTTGTTCCAAAACCTTTTTTTTTTATATTTAAATTTTCATTTCCTACTCCTGTAGCAGTGCATACTACTAGTGCATTGTTCTATCCTTAGTATTCACAAACCAGTACAAAGGAAGGCTGCACCAACCTCTAGTTAACCGCACAACAGTGGCCTTAAGACAACTTCATTTATGAAAAGGTTGTACACATGTTTCAAGAACTATATATTTAATTTAATTCGAAAACATAACAATAGATATTGAACCACAGACTAATGCACTCTTGTCTTTTATTGTGTGGGATCTGTCAGGGCGTTCCCTTGAATCGATAAAGCGTCAAATCATATTGGCATTGAGATGTAATTATTTTTTTGGCGACACAGTTTTCTGAACTAATGGTATCCTTAGCAACCAAAACGATCCTTAAGGACTCGAATAATTATAAAATTGGATCAGACGAAAAAATTAGTCAAAATTGCAAGGTTTCGAAATCTACACTTTCCCTTGTTATTTGAAATATTGAAAATTAATTAACGGGGTTCAAATGTATGTAATAAAGAATCATAATAATTAAATTATTCGTTAATAAAGCTTGATGACAATTTTAATCAGCAAGCAATTAAGATTCTGTAATACATTGCCTAGTTAAGTGTGGCTTGTTATTGGTTATTAAAAACATTCAAAAAAATTATCAATTATGGCTGCAATAGGTAATTTGAAAATCAATATGAAACTTTTAACCTACAAAATTTCTTATTACTTTTCTTAATTGTAAACATATAAGAGGCAATTAATAACATTGATAATAAATATATAGAATGTAAAACAGAAATAAACAGACTAGCATGTGAAAAGGACAGTTAGGGTCTGGAAAAATCAAATAACCCTTTCTTCATTTCAGTCTTTTCTTAGTATTATTCCAAAATTTGTAGTAGATAGTTATTAGTGGACAGTTATTAGTTATTCCATGTAGAATGAATTAGGTAATAAACAATTGTAATGTTTCAATTTTACTAACCTTTATAGAAAAAATTATTTTTTTTTTTTAAGTTTCTAAAATCAAGAGACGTACTTGGAATCCACACACAAGACTGAAACGACAAGAAACTGCTCGTAGATTCCGATTGCTACAACACTTACTTGACAAACGCTCTAAACTTCCCATTCAGTACAAAAAATTAGTATAATACGATAAGCAGACCAATTTGGACATATGGAATTGAGCTCTGAGGCTCTACCAAACCATCTAATTCCTCCCGCATCCAATCCTTACAATCCAAAACCCTACGTAAAATCCTTGATACTCCTTATTACGTTACAAATAAACTCATTCACAATTAACATCCCATTCGTTGCAGATTTGGCCCAAAACAGACATTCCAAACTTCTTAACCATCCTAACCCATTAATTCTTAATTATCCCTGATAATCCTCCGAGGCGTCTGAAAAGAAGATGGCCACGGGACCTTCTAATTTAAATTAATGTTTGAAGTACCACCGATGGGTAGTTCCTTCCCCAGATTTTCAAGTGTATATGAAACATACAACATATTTACTTATTGTATTATTTTGTACAGTTGTAAATTACATTAAATAAATAAAAGTTTCTAAAATAACTACAATATCGGATTTGCGAATAAAAATTTATTGAATCCTTTGGTTATAATTTATTTGGTACTACTCACCAATGAAATTAGCCAATAGTTTAGTAAATAATTAATAATTAAAATAACAACAGTCGAGGTATTATAATAACATATTTTAGATAATATCAAAAATAGGAAACATGAAGTTCTTCGAATTTTTTTTGTCGTCATTGGAAAACTAAAGAAGTGATACCAGCTCTACGATGGTTGTATTATTTCCTAATTCTTGTTTGAGTAGCAAATGATCAATTTATTTATATTTTTTAACTGAATCTCTTTATTCACACCTGTAATTTGAGATGAAAACCAGTGAATGTGATGAATTACTTTTGAAAATGCCTTGACAAAAACATGGCGGGAGGGAGGGGTAGTACTCAGCGGCACCTTCTCCAAGCGTGGTATAAAATTTAATTATTAGATGAGAAGGTTGTTCATGCAGCTCCTCTTCAGTCTTTTGCAAACGATATCGGGCGTGACTGTTGTGACCATAGTAGTGTACATTTATGAGAGTATCAGGAAGTCGTTTGTGTTTATTAACAGTTGGAATGTAAAGGTCAGTGTTTTAAGTTATGTTGTTGACGTAATAAGGAGCTTTTGTAATTGTCCTGGATGTTTTTGCCAGAAATAAATTTGAAGCTTGTTAATGTGATTCTTTTTTTCTTTCCCAAATATTTGAGATACTTAGATCCAAGTTGGTAAGTAATCAATTTCTATTTCGGTTGTTTCGAAAGGAGTGAAAAAAAGAAGTCTCAGTCTTTGGTTCAGAATTTACATATTTTATTTTCTTTTTTTTTACTCCAAGGTAGTGTACACTTTCTGTCAGTGGAATCGGCGAATAGCAAAATAAAACTTGGTGGGGGGGAGGGAAGGTACGTTTTATTTTGGAGAGTAGAGGTGATATGAAATGATTCATCGTGATATAGTCGCGATTTCCAAAGTTTAAACCAGTCCTGTAAATTAATAAATTTATGAAAAGTTATTTTATTTTTTTCATTTTTGCTTAAAAATTCGAACAAAATTATGGGGGGGGGAGAAGAAACTGAGACCAACAAAAGACATTTCTCCAACTCCAACCTAATTAAAAACAAATTTCCAACCTTACAACAAAATTCATAGGAGCTGTGATAGAGTGCAAAACCTTAAAAATCCTAGAACAATTGCAGGATTGAAAAGACAAAATGTTTAAAGCCCAAAAATACGATTTTATAACAACAAGGTATTCACTTATTTCAAAAATGAATTTCATATTTTTGCTGTCATATTAATTGAGGTAAATGAAGACTAAAATTTTAATTATCCAACTGCTAGGATATTGATAGTTTAATTCTGAAAATGGGGAATTGAATCATTTTCAATAAAAAAACCTCGATAGTAATTAGGTGGTTCATTTTGTAATAAAAAAAATTCGAAAGGCACTATGTAGATGCAAGTTTGTACTTACTCTGTGAAATGGGGCAAAGCATAAATGATTTTTTTTCTTCCAAGGCTAAGATTGATAGGATCAAAGGGCAAGACCACGAAACCTGTTTATGTTAATTTCAAACAAAATATTATTGCTGATATTTTAAATTAGTCAAAATTTTACTGAGTAGTGCATTTTTTCCTGTGAAGTCAATGGAGTTGAGGGAAGGTTAACGTTGTTCACGTTAAATGAATAAAAGTAAAGAATTGATTTTTAAAATTTTTATTTTAATCAAATTGTCCTTTTATAAATAAAGTGAGCAGGAAATAATACGCACTTGCCACTTGCCACATCCGCTCAACACAAAAACGTTTAAGCGTTATTTTTAATCAAATTATTTATTGTTATAAATAATAATTATAAAGGGGAATGAACTGCGTTGTCAACAAACACTAAAACAAAGAAATACAATCCTGAATATAAATCAGACCTATGCTTAAACCTCTGTGATTTCAAAGTATAATAACTATCAATGCTAAATCCATAAATTAACACTAAAAAAAATTATAAATCAGCTTTAACTTTAATGAATGCTTCTTAGTAGCCAACTCTGCATATCAAAATCACACAGGTTAACATGTATCTGACTTTTCTAATGGTAGGCCATAGAAAGGGAAGTCACCTCACTTAGTTTTCCTCTACAGTTCAGCACTGTAAGATGATATTAAATATTTTTTCATCATCAATCCTCTAACCATTAAGCCACCATTAACCATCCTCGAACCATATTAAGCAGTGTGAGGAGGAAGTTTAAGAGCCCTCTCCAGCTCTGCCGGTCCATTCAAGTCCTCTTCTTTGGAAGTCGCTTTTTACCTCATCTTCCCATTTCCTTCTAGGCAGTCCTCTTCAACTATTGCCCTCTACTTTGGCTCGGTAGGCCTCGCTAGCTATAAATATTTTTTAAAAAACCTATTATTAACTAAGAACGCCTCGACTTATCTTATTTATTATAAATGCTATTAGTCATTCATAAATATAAGATAGAAACTTTTTTTTATTGAAAAAACCCTTTTAAAAATCATGATTCGAAGGATATACGTAAACATAGTTAGTTATTATAAAGCGCTTTAGGAATCAAAATTGTGAAATAAAATATCGTTGAAAAAAAAGTGAAAAGGTTAGAACCAAATGCTAAATAACAAAATCACATTTGTATAGTCCGTAGTTTATCAGTTCCTGGTACCTATTAAAAATAACACCTTAGCATGATAAAACTTTAACTGTAACACAAAACAATGCTATGCCATACCCCCCGCCCACAGCGGACCATTCTTAACTCCTTAAAACGCCTTTGGGCAATACAAGGATAAAAATATATTTACCGGTATATATGTATTTGTACTTGTATTTGTATATGTATCTGTTTTTGTTTAAATGAATAAAAAGGGTATGAAAATAAAGATAAATCTTAAATTTTTTTAAACCATTTTTTTGTCTTTCAAAATACGGGATTTGGCAGAATGTTTACACACTTGTGCTGACTGTATGCTTCATTGGTTTTATATTTATATATTTACTTATTCAACTGTCGTGACATGAGTCCTAAAATGTACTGCAAAAATCATTTCTTAATTACCATTACATAAAATTGATTGTTAACAATAACATAGTACTAAACATCATCATGAAAACTGTACATCATTGTGTTCACCCGTTGGTTTACTGCCCATAAACATGAATCAAAATTCCACAGTGCGAATGCTAAGATGTCTGCGCGTTGAAAATAATCTATATAATAATAATTATAAAGGGGAATGAACTGCGTTGTCAACAAACACTAAAACAAAGAAATACAATCCTGAACAGTTTCCTTGAGATAAAATAACAAACGTTTTGATATCTTTATCATAAGATATAATTGTACGATAAGGTGGAATACTACCTCAAAAATGATAACGCTTGTTTTAAACGTACGTGTACAATTGGAATAAAGAAATTTGAAACAAAAAAATATTAAATTTTATTTTAAATAAATAAATATTTAACTTTAAAGCTATTTTGAATTCGAAAGGGAACCTTAATAAATATAATTAGAAATATAACTTACCTAAATATATTTTTTTTAAAAGAAATAAATCCTCAAATAACGCGTGTGGCCCATATTTCCTATTTATCGTCAAAATCAGTTGATTTGAAATGTTTCGTCTGATAAATACTGAAATAATTGCAGAAAGTAGAACTAGTGCACTAGAACATACCAACACAAATTCAAGCAGGAAGCAACCAGTAAATTTGGTATCTTTTTAAAGAAGAGTTCAGATATTCTACATTTACCTGTAAAGTAATTATTTTTAATAATTTATGCGTCAATGTTAATTTTAAGCTATAGGAATTAAAATCATTGCATTTTTGCCCTATTATGCCCAGTTATATTTTTGTTTTACCTTATGTTTTTATAAGACTGTATTATATAATTATTTAATAAATGTTAATTCTATAGACGTCTTTTATCACAATATTGCATTCTCGATTGTGAAATAATTTCTGGCCTTGGAGGAAAATTTATAAAAAAATGTTTTACCTCTAAGATACAGTCATGCATCCACTATTTATACACTAATAGATGTTTTAATTATGCTATAAATTTTTTAATTAGACATAATTAAAAGATTCTTAAATTAAATAAGGTTTATTATTCTAAAGTCATTAATAAAAGATATTTTAATTTTTCTATTTCACTTTTTATTTACATACAAATATCGTATAAAATATAAAAATCAAATTTTATTTTTACACTATGTAAAACTCAATTAGAAAATCAGCAATTTTGATCAGAAGATTAGTGATTAATTAATCTTTTTATTCGCTTAAAATATATTTAAGTCTCTTTTTGCAATTATTTATTTAATATAGTTTTTTTGTGTGCTATTTATTTTATACTCACTTTGTCTTTACACTCATTCTTACTACTCTAACAAATGTTTATTTTGAAAAATAAATTTTGAAATATTACTTTAAATAAAGATCTATATTCATTCGTTAGTGGCAAGTCCTGAAAATAGATAAATTTTTTTTTTATGGAACGTTTTCATTTATTACTATTTAAAGACTGTTTCAAGGCTAGAATGGAGACGTGATATATGCAATGGTGCAAATATGTTTTGCCAGCCGTGGTGTGGTAATTTAATTTATTTTCTTATTTTTTTTAGATAAAATAATAATAACATATTTTTCATTATTAAATTTAAAAAATATTGTGCTACCAGAAAATAAAGGTAAATACACTGAAGTGAATCACTGAAAATATTATTTTAGCAATATTATATTTCTGTAATTATATATTTTTAAATGACTTTTAACATTGCAATTATCAGAATTTAAAATAAATTATTATAACACTCCCAAGAGTTGTATATTTAATAATAGACTTTAATATTAAGACTGCGGTGAACATGAAAATATTAAAAAATAGTTTTTAAAAAAAGCCATGTATATATTTGTATATTATACAATGAAATCTAATATTTTTGATTAATATTTCATGATAAAAAATGAGTCCCACTAAAAACAAACAGCAACAATAAAGTTGTTTATAACAAAAATTGTAAATATTGAAATTATTTTCTGTTTTGGAATATATGAAAATTTAAAGTTTTTGTTCGTTTATTGCAAATAAAGATGATAAGTTTTTTTCTAATTGTTTTCAATAAAAAAATAAATACGATTAATAAAACTGAATTATTACTCCTAAGAATATATATACAAGAATACGTGATTAATACTTTATTTCAAGCCTAAAATGTGCTATAGATATCTTGTGGAAAAAATACATGATTTTCTATGTTCAAATTGATTAATACAATAATTTTTAAATTACTGATAGATTATTGCAACACCTTAACCGTACATTAAAAAAAGTAAAAATATTGAAGTAAAAAATTTAATAATTAAAAAAAAAAGTGGTACCTACGAAATCAAAAGCTTGTCGATCATGGGAGGGAAAGGCTCTCGGGATGATTCAACCAGTTCTGAAACAAAGGGGTGCTTCTTCAAGACATACCGTACTCTGCAAGTAAGCTGGAATACACAGAGATCCTTACAGGCATCTTAGATACCACTCGAAAATTTGGGCAACATTATATAAAAAAAAGTTTGGCTATGGAATATGTGGTAGTGAAAGCTATAGGGTTAATTGGTGGAAGACAGAGGCCGATCCACTATATAACCGGCTTCCAGCCGGCACAACGCCAGAAACAGACCAGCCTCCTTCCAGACAGAATGTACAAGGTGGGTACACACAATCTACAATAATATATACATATACATATATATATATAAATTAATTTAGTATCCCCACCGTTAATTCCACAACAATTTTATCACTTAATATTCATCATATTGCAAAATGTCATTTTTTCAATAATAAAGTTTACATTAAATTTAATTGATTGCTAAATTAAATTTTTTATTTATTTAGCTTTAATTATTCTGAATTATCGATGCGGTTTTAATTTAATATTTTTATTTTTAATTTCAGTTTCCAAACAGGAAAATACATAATAAAGATTTAATTAGAAAAATGATAAAATTTGATAATTTGCCTAATAAAAAAAAATCGATAAATTGAAACTATTTCCATGGTTAAACAAACACTTATTCATTGTATGCTTAATTTAATATTATTTAATTAAAGTAATTAATTAATAGTGTAATTTAATATCACTACCGCTTGTATTCAATTTTTTTTTATCGCACAATTTATAGAGAAAAATATTAAATTTGTCACAATACGATTCATAATATTATAAATGCTAAATTTTGCTTTATTAAATATAGATATGTAATTATTAAATTTTATCTAATTTCTAGTGTAATAGACTTAATTTGTCATAAATTATTGATTACGGTTTTAATTTATTGAAAAATTTCAAATTTCAAACAGAAAAATTGATATGTGAGAATTACATGGAAATTGTTTTAATTTTGTAAAAATATATTGAAGACGCATTGTATCAAAATGTAATAAAAATCTTGCTCTGCTAAGGTTTATTAATTTTTTTCACAATATCAATCATCTTACAAAACGATAAATGCCCTTTTATTAAGTATATAGTTGCAACTATTAATGTATATCTATTATAAAATAATTCGACTTTTTTTTTCTGAAGTATGTGTATCTGAAGTATATTCTGATTTATGCTGTAATTTATTGGAAATTTTCAGCTTACAAAGAACAAGAAGATGCTTAATCAAGGAATACACGATAGTGATTGTTTTGTTATATTTTAAAAAACGTAAATTTTATAATTATTCAAATAAAATAAAAAATAGGTGCCGTCAAAATTCAAACTATTCAAATAGTAAAACAGCTTTTTGGAAATAATTTGAAATAACTGAACTTAAAAATAGGAACATTATTTAATGCAATTACAATTTGACCACATAAATAATGATCTGGTAAAATTTATTATATTTGACACAATATCATTTATATAAAAAATAACATATTTACCGTTATTAAACATGCGTATGTAAATATTAATATTTACCTAAACTTCAGCTACCAAACAGGATAATGCATAATGAAGATTTTAATATTATTATTTTATTAATTAAATAAATACTGAGATATTATCATTTACCAAATGAAAAATAAATGGATAAATTTGAAATTTTTATAAAAAATAATATATCTGATTATATTGAAATAACCATATTAGTTCCATGCTTAGTATGTTAGATTTTATATTGATTAATTCAATTGCTCGGAGAAAATTACATGTTCAGGCCACATAATTTAAATTTTACGTAAAATAAATAGTTTTAAAAAAAATCAACAGTTCTTATTTAATGTTTAATATTTTATTTTATAATAGGTAAATAATTGTGAATTTGAATTATATCATAAGGCAAAATAACATGAAATTAATTATTTTAGCTTTAAACACGTTCAAACATACGTTTAGATAGTAATTATTTATTCCATTTTTTAAATAATATTTGGAATTTGTTTACGAATACCAATAGATCATATCAAGTTCGTGATTACAAATTATAAATTACTAATAGATTGTTCAGTTACAATATTTCATTAAAGGAATATGCACCGCGTAATGGTCAAATGAGGGTAGTAATAAATCTCAGAGAAAAACTATTTGTTGTATACCTACTTTTCGACTTCAGGGCTGAATAAAAGAGATACAAGTATTATGAAGTTCAGTAGGACAAATAGATCACATACAGAAAGTCATATAAAAATTAATGGAATAATTTAAAAGAATACTAAAGTTGAAATGGATAGAAATTTAATTCTTATTCATTTCAACTTCATTTTATTGTAATTTTATATTTTTAATCTTACAATTCTACCATACTTCGCAATGTTTGTATCTTAAGGTGATGAAGATTTGCAACAATTGTCAAAATGTCAAATCTAATAAATAGTTTTTTCTTCCTTTAGACAATATTCCTTAGATTATATTTTTGAAAAATCGTTAACTTTGTATAACTTTTTAAATGATAATTTTAGTACTATTAATAAATTTACATTGTTTGAAATCTTATGTTATTACGAAATACTCTCTGAAGGCAGTCCAGGAACTTAGTATGTTCAATCAAAATTATTGATATTAATTGCGAATGTTAGGAACATATAATGTATTATCTCATGGAAAAAACATGTAAGTTAAGCAGATAAATTGTTCAAAAATATTCCTGAATTTTTCTTTTTCTTGACGATCTAGAGTCTGTTTGGTGTGACTTCAGTCTCTGATAGCATAGCGACATCGAATTATAACAAGATTATTTATAAAAGGTTTCGTAAAACACTAGTCAAGCAAATAAATAAAACGTTTTTTAAACAAGTCTATACTAGTTGTAAAAGATATTACACAATACAATGTACAAACCCTCAGCTATTTCTAAAATTATATAAAAAAAATATAAACTGTTCAAATTATAACTATTTCAATAGTAAAACAGTTTTATGATGTTATTTCAATACATAGCAATAGCTAAGAGGCCATGGTGCATTTAAAATGATGGACTTACAACTAATATAACTAAAACCTTATATTTATATAAAAAAAAGTATTTAATGAAATTAAAAAATATAGCTATACAAAATACGAAAATAATTTTTATTTTATTTTTTTACTAAGCTTATAAAAATTATTTTATTTTTTGGTCAGAAAGAGAAATCAAAGAAGTAAATTTCACAATAATAAAATTATTTTGTTAATATTTTTGTTTAAATTTATGCATTAATTTCACGCGCTTAGGTAAAAAATAAATTATTAAAAATATTTTAATCAAGGAATATATTATTTTAATTATGTGATTATTAAAGAAACTGATCATCTAATCAGACCTTTCAAATATATTTATATTGCCAGGTTTTATTCTGCTTAATAATTTTATGTAAATATGAAATGGTAGACAAAAATTATACGAATCAAGGTGATTTTTTTTTTTGTATTTTTTACGATGTATTCGAAATAAGTGTTGTCCAAATTTGGTTTTTAATAGTGAAAATATTAATTTAATGTATTCAGAAATTGAAAATATAATACAAGGTCGTTACATTTTTGAATATAATATTTATCTTTTATAAATTAGTTTTATCAAGTGTGTAGGACAGTTTTTCATAATACTTGATTATAACAATACCTGGGCAAGAACTGTAGCAAAGCACTTTTGCTCCCTTTGCGAGTTTAAAAAATCAACGCCCTCTATACGAGGGTAGGGATATTGGGAGGGTCTGAAAAACTTTTTAGAATTTCTATAAAATTGTTTATTGTTTTATTATATAAACAATTTTATTATCAAAGAAAAGCTACACCTCAATTTTAAAATGGTTAATTTTTGCTTATTTTTGAAAATGAAAATTGTTTAAAACAATGTATCCATTTTTGTAAAATTATTATTTAAAAAATATCATGGTTGTATTTCATATGGGTAAAATATTTTTTTATTACAAATTAGGATTTCTAACACCTATTTAACACAGGAACATTTACATTTCGAAATAAATTGAGTAAATTTATCATTTTTCAAAAAAAACCTTTACCATTGAGAAGTAAATACATAAAATTTTATTAGAATTTTCCTCAGCTGTATAAATTCGTGTTTTGTATTGTATTATACCAAGCAATATGGGCATGTAATGATGATGTAATCAACATTCCAAGAATCCAATCAGTATTAGATTCCTTTTAAGCTGGAATAATAAAAACAAATCGATTACGTGAAGAATTACTTAAACAAATCGATATTGCAATGGAAACCCGTCGAGCGAGGTGTTGAAGTACCCCCACTAGGCCAGATGTCAATCATGAGCTCGCCTACAACTGGCACAGGAAGCCCCATTTACACATTTCGCCCTAATGATAGGAACTGCTCCAATACCTGTTCGCCTATATACATAACGGAGGAAAATCAAACCATTGCCTGTTCCCTCATTTAGAAAGTTGAAATTCCACTCAACTGTCTAGCTAATCTGTTAAGTCACAAGGAAACAGGGTCTGTCTTTGAAAACCAGGCATTGCAACATATTAATAGAAATTGGTCAAACGTAAACTTCTCATGCATAGGACTACGGAAACGTATAAAGATCGATTTATCATTCATGGTAACAATAAAATAAAATTTAAAGCTTTATGGTCTTTAATATCAAATAGATCATATCTTCATTTAAATAGTTTGACAGAACTTAAATGAGGTTTTTTTCAAAAAAGTCTTTCTCTAAGATATCAAATACGAATTTCGTTAGTTTGATAAAAATAAACAGCTCTCCTTGTTAGCGATAATCAATAATTTATAATTATAAATTACTAAAGAATTTTATGAATAACTAAAGGAGAACAGATTTTTTTTTTTTATTTAACTGATTCACAAGTCACAAGTCATTACACATAACATACTCGTATCTTTCTTGTCGTGAACAGACTGTCTACTTTTTCGTATTGCAGTTTTCCATTTTTCATAAATTTCTTGATTGGATTTTGGAAAATTTTAGATCCGTAGTGTTCTTCTATATATTTTTAGATAGTTTTCCAAAAATAATTCCGGCCGTTCTATACTATGCATGGTTACTGACTTGACTACAAAGTCATTTAGTGGATAGTTGTGACATAATCGTATTTTTATGGTACCTGAAAAATTTTTTTTTAATATAAATTTTTATTTGTTTCAGTTATTGCTGCTTGCGGGTCTGTTTGTGGCAGTGCAAGCAGATGGCAAAGCACAATATAAATTTGAACTAGAAGTTCACGATCCTCATGGAGGAGGAGTCCAGACAAGGAAAGAAGAAAGGAACGGTGACAGCACACAAGGTGAATACACTATTTCTGAAAAAGATGGTTCAAAAACAAAGGTTCAATACACAGTTTATGGCCACCACCATGGTCATGGCCACCACGAAGAGCATCATGAAGGGCAATACAGTGGATCCCAGTACAAGCAAGAGTCTTCTGGATATCATGGAGAGCAAGGCTATAAGGGGCAAGGTTCTTCTGGAGCAAGTTCAGGATTGAGTTATGGTTCTGGTCATCAATCTTCAGGCTACCAGTCGGCTCATCAGTCTTCATTGGGTTCTCAATCGCATGGATATCAATCAGGTTCCGGTAAATCTAGCGCTGGATACCAGTATGGGCTAGGGTCTTCTTCAGGAGCATCTCAAGGTTACCACTCCAGTCTTTCATTAGGACACGAATCAAAACTTGGATATGGATCTGAAGGTGGAAAAGCTTACGAATCTCACTCTAGCTATGGTGGCTCAGAAGGTTATAAGTCCGGTCAGTCATTGTCATCTATCGGTTCTTCAGGCTACCACAGTAGTTCCGGCTATGGTCTTGGCTCTTCCAGTCTTGGACATTATTCAGGAGGTGCACAGTCCCATTTTGGATACCAATCGGGACATGGATCAGAACAAAAGTATTCACAAGGAAGTGCTTTGGAATCTGCTTACAAATCCAGCTACGGAGGTGGAAGTCCCACATATCACGGAATCACAGAAGAATATAAGCAAGAAGTTTCTTATAAGAAGCCACAAACAGTGTACTACAAAAATCCAATAACTCCTCCAAAATATGAAACAGGATTTCATCCAATAATCCCAAGCAGCTTATACAAATCAGAGTCTGAAGGCAAATATCACCAATACCAGTCGAATTATGGAGAAGCTAAGGGATATACCAGTGGAGGTTATAAAGGTTCAGGTCAGGCTAAGTCATACCATAATTTTATTACCTATGAAAGCGGCAAGGGAGATAAGAAAAATCATCATCATGAACCCAGCTACCATCATGAAGCTAGTCAAGAAAGTGCTTACAAGGGATATGGATCAAATGAGGGGCACTATGGTTCTGTGAGTTCCCATGTCCAACCTGCCTACCATTCCTATCACCAAGCTAGCCAAGCAGGTGGATACAAAGTAGAAGCAGCAGGTAACTATGGAGGCTACAAATCAAAGTACTCAACTCCTATTGTAATTCACAAACCAGAAGTCCATGAGGTAAGTGAGTATGAATCCTCAGCCTACGAATCAGGAAAAGGAGGATATCATTATTATGGAGCCTCAGAAAACAACAATGGTCAGAAGAGCGGTTATAGTAGCTTCCATAAGATCCCAGAGACCAGCTATGGATCTAAAGATGTATATGGAGCTTCCCATGGTGGTTATAGTTCATCACAGGAAGGATATGGTAAGGCTGGATATAGCTTGTTGCATGGAGCAGGTTATGGTTCATCACAAGAAGGTTTGGAATCATCATTTAAGGGCTATGGATCATCAAAGGGCTACAGCTCATCTCACATTGGTTATGGATCATCAAAAGGCTACGGTTCCTCACAAGAAGGCTCTGGTTACTCAAAAGGCTATGGATCCTCTGAAGGGAGCTCCGGATACTCAAAAGGCTATGGTTCCTCTGAAGGAAGCTCCGGATACTCAAAAGGGTATGGTTCCTCTGAAGGGAGCTCCGGATACTCAAAAGGCTATGGTTCTTCTGAAGAGAGCTCCGGTTATTCAAAAGGCTATGGTTCTTCTGAAGAGAGCTCTGGATATTCAAAAGGCTATGGATCATCCCATGGAAGTCTCGAATCATCAAAAGGGTACAGTTCATCTCATGGAAGCCTTGAGTCATCCAAAGGTTATGGATCATCCCAAGGTTACAAGGGTGGTTACAGTTCAGAATACAGTTCTGGAGAGGCAGCTACATCAATCATCAAGTTACACACCCATGGAGCTGATGTGGAACAGATCACCAAACATATAATTCCACCAAAATATCATGATGGAAAATACTAGTATTATAATATTGTTTTCTTATGTAAATTTGTAAGTTAATATGTGATTTTGTACAATAATGTAATTAAGTAAATAGACAAATACATTTTTTTATACTTTTGTAAATATTTGTTCTCATTAAATACCTTCATTAGTTGAACCTACATATACAACAAGGAATCAAATATTATTCTATTTATATTTTATAGTCATATAGAGGAATGCTGAGCCTTGGCTCTATGTTTTTAAATGAAAAATCTTTAAAAATGAAAGATATAACTTATAAAACACGATTTCACAAAAATATTGGTTGGTTACTTATTTTATATGTGGGTTCGATTCATACTACCATATGACTAATCCAGCTCAGTGGATTTATTATTTTATAACACATTCCATAACCAACGGTTCCTTTCACTATGCTCTGCCACAATTCTTTTCACCTTTCTCAATTCTCTACGCTTACCACCTTCACAACAATTATTTCAATAAGATAGTAAGTTAATCACCCATTTCAAACATGCCCAAAACGTGTCTAACTAACCCTTTAATTCCCTAAAGAGACTTTTTTTTTTTTAATATATGATAACAATATTCTAATACAAAATCTTTGTTTGCTATTAATGGAAATCTTCTTATAGCAAAGAACTGAAAATCTAATTGTGACAATTAAAAATCATTCTAGTCCTACTATACTGTGGTAAAATAATATAAATATGTGATTCTTCATTCATTTTCTATTTAGATTCAACATAAAAAAAAAAATTATTCAGAAAATATGTGCCATTTACAACAAAACTTATATCTCATTTTTTAAAAAAAATTTAGGTGAGAATTTTTGGTAACTTATTATCAATAGTATTTGGTATGGAGTGGAAAGATCTCCAGTGACCACCTAAATAGTCACAGGATTTAATTGCACTTGACGGATTTTTCATCAATAAATGGATTAAAATTTTTCATATAAAAAATAAAATAAAATTTTAAACTTTACATTATTTATAGCTGCTTAGCTTTAATACAAAAAAATTTAAGTTTTTATTTTGAAATTGATGTGTTCCGAAGATAATATAGACAGAAGTTACTTTCTCTACTCTGGTCTCACTATAGAATATTCCAAAGATAGTCATTAAGTGTCCATAGTTTACAATATGATCTAAAGAGTAAGTGAAATACAAAATATTTTATTATTTACTTGTTTTTGTAAAAAAGTGCAAAAAAGCAGTAAAATGTTTTATTTAATATAAAATGTTAGAGATTACCAATATTCAGAGCTGTGTAATAAAACTAATATTAACCAAATAAATAAATAAAAATAATAACTAAGTACTTACAAAGTTGAAAACTTATGAGGATGAATGTTATTTTTAAAAACTTAATAACTGGATAATCTTAAAACATTAGTTTAAAAAAAGGTACTCCTGAGGTCCTCCAGGCTTCTATAGAGTTTTCTCTGCACCTCAGTTGGAGGGGTGACATTTTGTTCACCTTCTCTAAATTCATAGTGAGGACTGAAGCCAATATGGAGCTTTTAGAATAGGTAGGCTCTGAGACGGTTGTGTCCTGTAAGCGAAAAATGAGGATCTGTTATCGTCAAGTGAGCTGGTAGATGGCATCTTCCGGGTTGTGATGTTGGTGGCTCCAAATCCATTGTTGCCAAATGGTGGCTTTATTGAGTTTCTTTACTTCATCGAGGCTGAGGTCACATTCAAACTATGGAACCAAGGCACCCTCCTTGGCACCCTCTTGTTTCCAGCAAAGCCAAAATGTTAACGAATCCTCAAGATAATGATACACAGGATAACTCTCTTGTGCCTGATCATCAGACTTTCAAGTTCCTTAACAAGTTTTCTCAGACCTTTTATCCAGTTTAACTTGAGAGTCTACAAAACTGATGCTGTATCAGTGAGGAACAAAATTCTTGAGTTTTCAGGTCAATTTATATATAATTTTAATTTAAGTACACTAATGAAAGCAAGAATCAGATGAACCATAACTAGTGAATATTATTATGTTATCAGTATTTTTTAATAAAGTATATACAACTTTGTTAATAAACACCAAAACAATAGTGCACATAATTTCAGATTCATTTTTGTTATCTTGTTTTCTTTAGATACTTATTTTTGTGCATAAATGTATGAATTTTTATGAAGACTACCAATAAAAAATCATTTTATCATCACATTGGTAAAAAAAAGAGAAATAAGAAAAAAATAATGACATGTAGCTTTTTTAATACAAATTCAATTTTTTTTTAGAACAAATTGAATCTTTTGTTTATAAAATCATATCACTTAAAAATTAAAACAACACTTTGATAATAAATTACTGACAGAAGATAATATTATTAATATTTATTGTTAATTTAAAACAAATTTGATCCTTTCTTTCTCTCAACTTTATTCTTTACAACTTTTCCAACGTTTCGACCCTCAGGCCATTCTCAAGGATACCTTCATGTTGATGTCATTTCCTTTTTCAAATCTTAACAATGCAGGCTAATTGCCTTTGTTCCATATAAGCTTTTCTAAATAATTTTTTCCTAGATTTAAATCTTTTATAAAACACTTTTCTTCCTTCCTTCATTCACATTTGTAAATTAAAAAACCACTCTCAAACATGATATAAGGACTTCAATAAATAATAATAAATAAATGTATCATTCTAAAGACATCTTGTCTTAGCCAACGTTATGTAGGATAGCTGTATAATATTTTCTTACATTAAAAATTCTTTCTCTTAAAATTTATTTATATTTATTTTGTTAAAAAATGGTATAAATATTTCAATCCTTAAGCGATGATATATTATTGAAGCCAAAGTAATAGATTTGTCTTAAATTATTTTGATATTCATACCTGACATGAAAATTTTTTAACCCCATTCACTTAACATCCTACTTTTCTCGGATAGTGTTCTGCAGAAGATTATTAAAGGCTCAGGCAAAATTATTGAATTGTTCATAATATTTGTGGTAGTGAATTTGCAAAATATTTGCTAGAAATATCTAGCTTGATTTTCTTCCATATCCGTGAATTGTCCAATATATAATAGAAAATTCTTGATCACCGCAATGAATGAAGGTGATGCACTTTTATGTATGTATTATTATGCACTTCTATGTATCCCAATAAATGTAAGAGCAATTGGTTGAAACTCGCCCTCAAACTAAAACGCCTAAAAACTACTGTATTGCTTACTAGTTGTAATAAATGATTAGAGAGATAGGCAATGTCAATATACTTCTAAATTTCCTTATTTTTTATTTTTAAAAAAGTGTGTGTATTCATAGATACTTTGATTGTTTATTTTATTCTATAAATTTAGTACATACTATCATTTGATGTCGACAATTAGAAAATTGAAAATTTTGTAGAAACTAGAATAAAAAAAAAACATTAAATTTTTAGTTTAAAAAAAAGTGTGTATATTCATAGATGCTTTGATTGTTTATCTTATTCTATAAATTTAGTACATACTATCAATGGGTGTCGACAATTAGCAAATTAAAAATATTCTAGAAACTAGAATAAAAAAAATACATTAAATTTTTTAAAAGAAAAATATATGAAATATTCAATATATATATATATATATATGAATTATGCTCCATGATAATAATATATTTATGTGGTTTGGTGATAATAGGATCCAAATTAAGAAAATTTCAGTATTTAGTTGTCTTGTTCTATATAAAAATGTGACCTATTTGAAAACTTACTAGAAGTTGACTCCTATAACAAGCAGAATTGCACTTAAAATGATGAACAACATATATTTCTTATCAAAAGGTAGAATTTTTAATTTTCAGAAATAATGGTTATTACTATTATGTTGAGGAATCAACAGTACTATGTTACACTGATGTTTTTTCCTGTATTTTTGTGAAAACATATTTAGTTTTAATATTGTTAGAGAAACATGAAAAAAAATCATTCTTTTTAATGAATGATTTAACAATAATAAAATAAATAGTCTGGGTGAAAATAAAAATATCACTATCGATATCAAGGCTTTTAACTTTTTCCTTTAGATTTCCAATCGGCGGGACTGTGCAAGGTTGGTAGTCAAGGTATGTATATTTTATGAAAAGTTCTCTGCATAGATAAAATAGTGTGGTCAGCAGAGCTCCATCACCCTGTATTTTTCTCTTATTATGTTATTTTTTTTAAACTGATAACAAATGCTTATACTGTTTCAAAAGAATATATGAAACTGCAAATAAAATGGCATTGGAGAGGTATGAAAAAAAATTTTGAGAACCCAAAAATTCTCTAAAAACAATTCAATTTACATACTTTTAACCTTCTTACTCAATTTTGAGGGACTTTATATGCAGGCGAGAACATAAAAGCATCCAAGAACAGTGAAAAAATGTTGGGGTGGAAGAAAAAAATTATAATCCCTACAAGGCACCTAACTTAAGCCCCATCCAATCATTTTCCATTTGCTGCAAATTCCAATTACCTACAAATGCTTG
The DNA here is from genome assembly GCF_000696795.3 of Halyomorpha halys. NCBI lineage: Eukaryota > Metazoa > Arthropoda > Insecta > Hemiptera > Pentatomidae > Halyomorpha > Halyomorpha halys. The sequence continues at coordinate 225,993 of NW_027108251.1, read as the reverse complement.
GTGAACAAAGAAAGTAATAAACATTGGTATCCACATGCTCGTGTGTTCCAGAAGGGCAATCATGTTGGACGTAGGACTTTTATAGGCTATTAACTTCATTTTATACTATTTTTGTTTTAAAGAGGTACAGAATAAAGATAGAAGAAATGAAAGAAAAGGTATATATAGGCAAAGAAGGTGCTACATAATAAAAAATCTTGGAAAAAATACTAAGTTACCTTATAAATTCAACTTTCATTCTAGAATTATTATCAGGTACATGTTTATTTAATAACCAGGGCCGTAACAAAGTACCTCTGCACCGAGTTTGGAAAATTTGTGCGCTCCTATAGGAGGGGGGTCGGAATAATGTTTTAGAGTTTCTGTAAACTTATTTATTGTCTTAATATTAAAACAGAATTATTATAAAAAAAAAAAAAGCTAAACAACAATATGAAATTGGTTAATTTTGAAAATGAAAATGGTTTCATGGTTAATTTTGCTCCTGTTTGTACCTGCGTCCTTGGCGAGGACCCATTTCGCCATCGCCTAACTATGACTGTTAATTAATAAGAAACATAATTTCTTTTATAAATGTTTATTTGTGAAATGTTATCAACAAATATAACGGAAAAGTTAATCGAGATGATTTGAAACAATATATGGCAATATTCAAAATACACAATCTAAAACGAGAGATAGTTTAAGATTGAGGGACGCGACGGCTGTGCGGGATGGAGCGTAGATCCCAGAGCTCACGGTTCAGAATGTTGTGGGTTCGATTTTCATCTGGGGCAGTCAATATTCATTTTTCGTCGGTCCCGAATAATGAATCTTGACTCTCCCACCTTGGATAGTTCGCGGCGGCAACCCAGGTAGCCGCCAGGGGTTGACAAAAAGGACAACTAGACCCACATGGCGGACTTGTTTCCCCCCACCAAATACCAGTAACAGTATCCTTTAGTTCGTGCTCAATAACCGACATACGACAGGTGGGTCATAAATTAAGGCTAACTTTCAATTCATTAAAACGACAAATAATAATTCCCGTATGTACTAGAAATTTAACATAGTTTGGCAAATGTGTAGCAGCCATCTCCCATTGCCTTCGACACTGTCAAAAAAAATTATTTTCAGAAAAAACGCAATAACAAATAGCTTATAACTGAGCCTACGCACTATAATTGAATGTGGTTGAATTTAGTGTTTATAAGGTGAGATTAAATTTAAAAAAATTCAAATTTTACCTGAAATTTAGAGTTGGATGTTGAATCAATGTCCCAATTCCTCGCATCAAGAAGTTTAGTGTCCTCTGCAACCTATGGATGTCACGTGAATGTAACTTGGTAAGTGAGAACTCTGTAGGAGAAAGGAATTAAGAAAAAAATGTCTTCCAGGCGTCCTCTCGTGAGGCGGGTAGAACGCCAATAGCACCATAAGGATGGACAGGAAACTTGTTTCAACTTAACGACAACAGGAAGCAAACATTACATAAAATTTAGGAAGTAGTTACTCGATATAAAAAGAAGGTTGCCTAGTAAACTGGAATCAGAAGCTCCCAGGAACCTTACACGTTAGCATCATGTACAGGGTGAGTGATCTCAGTTGGAAATTTTATTACAATTTAGTTCTTTTTAATAATATTAGTGATGTTAATAAACAAATAGCATTTAAAAGTTTATGATACTAAGTAATAAATTTCATCTTGAAAGTCGATAGAGAATGTGTTATTAGGTACGTGAATTGATGAAGAATTGTATACTTGTGAATATTTGAATGTACACAATTTGGCAAAGGTCAACAAACTTGAACCGAGACCTGTCCACTTGATTGCCGCCACCTGGGATGTGGAATAGAAACCAGTCGCGAATCTTTCTTTTTTTTTTATCATTTGATGTTTCAATACTCATTTAAAACTTGGAAATATACATATAAATATTAATTGCTCTTTGTTGTTTATTACCTTTTTTATTTGATTAGAAGTTAAATACCTTATGATTAGAGAGCGAATCTTTGTGCAGTAAAAAATCAAAAAAAATGTGCAAAATCTTTCAGTGAAAACCAAAAATGTGTAAAATTGTGTATTAAATACCAAAATACTGAAAAAAATCAATTAGATAACGTGGTTAGTAACATTCATATGAAGATGGAAAGCTCATACCTTGTTTTAAACAAAATAAACACCCCGAATATCATCATATTTATGAAAGTATACACAAAAAATCTAAACTGCTCCGAGTAAAAACTTTCAACTTTCATTGTTCATAATTCAATAGTGAGGTGGAAACTATATAGTGATTTTGTATTCTCATAATGAAGACTGAAAACTCAACTGTGAACTACGACATTAAAAAACATATCTGTATTACTGGGAGCATCAACTTGTAATTTGCTAAAACAGACGAATTTTGGTTGGTCTGACATATTAAAGATTTTCGAATGTTAAAGTGCTAAGTATACAAATATTAAATTCTAAATATCTTTAATTTATTTTTTTATAATTAAATCAGGATAAAAATAATTATCAACATATAAATTTGATTTTCTGGATTTTAGTATATTCAATAAAAATTTAAGCTTATTTTTTTTATTATAAGTGATTTTTTTAAAAATAAAATTATACAAAACTCACTCACAGTCTCCCCCACGGGCATTTGTGAGGCCCATTAGCCAATGGGTCGCATTCACAAAAAATAGGCGTGAGAATGACGAACCCACCCAATGAAAAAACCACGTCAAGAAACGCGCGATGTATAAGGAAATATATCGCATTTCTTTCCTTAATACATCGCGCGAGGCCTTGGACCTCCACGGTCTATCCCGCCAATAATAAATAATAAAATAATATAAAGGGTAATGAAAATGGGTTTTAGGACCTTACAAAAGTATGTAAAGCACAGAAATTTAAAATATAAGAATAATGGATTCATAAAACATTATATGTACATGTATATTCTTTACTGATAATAAATTGAAAAAAAGACATATTATTAACAAAAATAAAAGTTTATATAAGTAAAATGTTTAAATGGTTACTACAGTTATCCAATAATGTTTTGTATTAAACGTAAACAAAAAACAGGTCAAAAGGAAACAAATATAATAAAAATCATCTATCATATCATAAATTATTAGTAGAGATCGTATTTTATTCAATTGCATCTTTTATTCCCTAGCTTCGAACCCAACCGAATCTCCTCAGAAATTCGAAAGAATTGGATTAGTGGGATTGTAAGATAATCCAAAAATCATATTTTTAAAATATAAATAATTCAAATTAAATAACATATCTGTATTACTGGGAGCATCAACTTGTAATTTGCTAAAACAGACGAATTTTGGTTGGTCTCCATTTCCCACCAAACTAGAACTAGTGGACGAGATAGAAATAATTGGGCTTGTGCCTCAAGCCATGTAACTAATTATTAATCATTAGTTTTCTAAAACTAGAATTTCTTTCATTAATCAAAAACATATTTGTATTAAAGAAAATTCTAAAATCCCAATCCCAAATTTTACATTTTTTAGTAATATAAAATTTGTTCCAGCAGACGCCCTTTTCATGGTTTGAATTTCTGACGAGATTTGGTTGGATTTGAAACTAGGGATTAAAAGATGTAATTCCATGAAACTTCGGTCTCTTATTATAATTTATGATATATGGTTTTACTTTATTTATTTCCTTTTTCATCTATTATTTTTTTGTTTACATTTAATACAAAATATTATTGTATGTCTATTTATTTAAACGTCGTAGTTATATAAACACTTTTTTTTTGTAATTATTTTTGTCTAATTGTTTTCAATTTATTATTATTAAAGAGTACTTTATGCCGATCTCCTCTTGTGAGATTGTGACATGTACATCGACCAACCTACTCGCTGTAGTAAACTTGATGTTTTATTACTTCATTATTTTAATCTTTTAAATTTCTCTATTTTACTCTACGGCATTTTCATTTCCCGTTATATTATTAGTAATGAAAAATAAATAAATAAAGAATATTATTTTATCTATAACTTGGGGGACTCAGGGTGTTATATTTTTTTAAACCTCCATTTTAATTTGATCCCCAGTTCCTCTCATTCTCCCCTCTTCATTTTGGCTAGTGTGAATTTCTTTATTTTTAATATTATTACATTTTAATATGTATGTATACTATTCTAAATAAAAATTAAACAAAAAATCAATTCAATAGGAATAAATATATCTATACAGTTTTAATCAAACTTTTAAAAGTTTTTCTACATTGACTTGTCACATGTTTGTTGTTTGGCTTATGGTATATTTGTATTTAAATACACAATTGAAAAGCTAAGTGGAATAACATGCTATGCGAAATTATATCATAAATTAAAAAAGGAAATTTGTTTGGAAGAATATTTTTGAATACTCCTTTTTACATAATGCACTTTTTTCTAATACTTAAAATTAAGGTAGATATAAAAAGCTGCAAAATTGAATTCCAGCCTTGATAATAGGAATATAAAATGACTTAATACCATTAGCTTTTTTATAGCTCCTCAGTTATGGGTGAAATTCCAGGTTTTTAATTAGAGTAGGTTAATTTTTTATAAATGTTTGCATAAATATAGAGAGTATTTAGAAAGTTTAATTTCATTTAAACAAGGTTAGGTAAGGTTTCCA
>NW_027108251.1:203457-220885 GCF_000696795.3 Halyomorpha halys | reverse complement strand
GTCCGCGACTGGTTTCTATTCCTGATTAGGATGTGTTTTATTGGCTTGCTACTTGTCATCATTCTGTTATTTTCTACATTTTTTTATCTTTATTTACACATTCTTGTTAAATTGTATTGAATATACAATAGTAATATATTTTTGGAGTAGCCCTATACAAATTGTATTAGCTAGTATAGTAAATAGCTTACAAATACAAATTAACATACACACGTACTGCAATCATAATAAATTAAAAAATATTTTTATAAATTAAAAATGACAACTATACTCGGCATGTTATTTACATTTCTTACAATTAAAAAGATAACTGCATATTTAACATTATAGATCAGCCAAACTACGCAATATAATTAGAAGATAGGTATCCATTCCTATTTCTGGGGCTTTTTAACAACTACATAAATAATAATTTAAGGTCTAATTCTTTGCATTATGAAAGGATTTCGTTCAAATAATTTGGGCTGACATTATTCAATTTAGGCATGTATTGGATTCTGTTCTCTTGGTACACGGAACAACTTGACAAAAAATCATTACAATGATATATATCAAATATAGTATATACATCATATATACTCCTACAATGCCGTTTCATCACAAGATGGACAGGGCTTCTGTCGGTCTAAAGTGTATTTATGTTAGCCGACACATATAGCAGATAGTATAATAGTCCAGTACACCTTATTTTCATTTTCTTTGTTCATTTTTATATAAATTTTCACATATTTTAAATAATATTTAGCCACACCTTAGTTTACTTCCACGTGATGTTATTCGTTATTATGTTATTTATGTTGTTATTCGTTATTTGTATGGCTATAAAAATAGCCATGAAGAGACCCTGAAAAGTGGGACAAAACGTTGGCTCATAATAAGTAGTTAAAACCGCTCCCGGACCATCTTTCTTAAATATATTACACACAGTCAATCAACGATCCTCCAGTTACATATATTTTTTAATTAAGTACAGTGAACTTAATAGAAGTATCGTCTCCATCTATTCAAGATGTTTTCTGGGTCTGAAATCATATGCCCGCTTTCATCTTTTATGTTTCTGATCTCTTAGGAAGTTTTATTCTTAAGTGCTTTTACTCTTCTCCAAAAGATCTTTATATTCTCTCCACAAAGGAATGAGTATTAACAGCCGCAAGAGCAAGATTATGACTGTTGCCAGAACTGAAGTGGACGTGAGCTATGAACAAATAGTGTGCAATGATGAAGTATTGGAAACAGTGGATTTTTACACCTATTTTGGAACCATTTTCAATAAACCTGGTAAAATAGACCAAGAAGTGTCCATTAGGATAAATAAAGCAAATAGTATTTACTACCAGATATGCAATACTATTGTGGGAGAGAGGGAGGTAGGTAAGGATATCAAGCAAGATACCATTAAAGCAATATATCCAATATCCAATATTCCAACACTATTATATAGTAGTGAATGTTGGGTGACCCAAGACATGAGCAGGATTACGACTGCTAATATGTGATTTTTGCGAAGAATATTTGGTAAAACTAGGAGAGATAGGATAAAGAATGAAAGAATAAGAGAACTTCAGAACCCCTCAGTAAAATCAGTGGTTGAACACCGACAGCTCCGATGGTATGGACACGTCTATAGAGTGCCAAGAAAATTAATGGAGGCGAGGCCGACTGGTAGGAGACCACTAGGCAGACCTAGAAGGAGCTATGTTGAACATATCCAACGACTAGGTCTGGAAAGAGGGATAGCGCTGGCTCAGATGAACATGCTTTCCATGGACCGGGTGGTTAGAGGTTCCTCCTTGCTGAAAGGCATTTAAGGAGGATGAGAAAGAAGAAGAACTTAATAGAAGAATAGGAACTTCCCTTTCCTTCCCTATGCAAATTTGAAGTTTTGCGTACAAAGATACGTAAAATCTAATTTAAAATCGTCCATTCGTCATCTGTGGGTTTTTTAAAAACTAGAGCATCAATTTTTTTTTTTCAGTTTTAGCATAAATATCATAGGTCTTATCACGATGATCCCCGAAATATAATATTACCACCCGCTGTTTATTTTCAAAATAGCAGGCGATTATATTTTCGAAATACAAAGAAAAACCTTTCCCCCTTCCTATCTTTTGGCCGTTCAATAATATTCCAGGACTTACAGTGTGTTTACATCATAAGTAGTTGGAACGAAGAAGCCATCAAGTCTACTTTGACCGTCCGTCCATTTCCATCTACAACCCCATCATTGACTGGTCAACTAATATCTTCTGATTTAACAATTAATCTCTGACACGTTATGTGATTCAATACTCTACTAAGGGGGAGTCTTAAGTAAGATCATGTTAAATGATTGCGTTAGCATTATGGAAGATTGATGGTTGAATGAGTCAACAGCAATTTTTTTTTTAAATAGGTAACATAATACGACTAATCTGTCAATTACAATTAAATTAATACTTCTCGAAATTGCGAAGGACTGAATCGGCCTGGTGTAATGATGATAATCAACGAATTCCAGACCAGTTACGCAACGAGACGCAGGCATATGGCATCAGATAGATTAACATCGTTTCCCCTCCTCTTAAACCGTAAATTATAACATAATGCGTATGGAAATTTTATTGCTGATTAGTAGAAGTCTTTGAAATGTCTTACTAAAAATAAATCCAGTGAAAGAGAAATTCAATAAACTACGTATGTACCAATATATATATATACTAAATCGGCTATAATAAATCATTAAAGCTATCCACTCCGCAAATATATAACTTTATGATATTTCAGCCTAATATGCATTTAAATTATTTAATTATGTACAAAATAATAATAATAGTTTAAACAAAATTTCTGGAAAGAAGAGTTTGACAGACCCCGATACACAAAAGTGTTGGCGGTATCTTGATGCGGAGAAGATCCGTTCCGTGCCTGTGATATTGTTAACGATAGAATAATGTATTTATAATTTTTTTTGTCTTAATGTCCTAGTTATAATAGTATAGTATTTATAAATGTTCCAAACCGCGTATGAATTTGTAAGATCTTAATTGTAATTTTCTGTTACAAAACCAAAAAGTTATGTATGTATATATAGTTGACCGTAAAAATTGATATATAAGAAGATGGTAGGGTTGCATTCAAAGGATAAAGATAAATAGTTTACAACTATTTATTTTTCGACGTTTCGCCCCACTTTGCAGGGCTTCATCAGGGCTAAAAAGATACAAAATGATACAATGATAGGAATAAAAATACAAAGATAAGATACAATGATAAGAATAAAAATAAGTAACAATGGCAGGAGTAAATTTTTTTTATAAAAATACGTAAAATATACAGTTAAAAAAATACAGGAGATAAAACAAAAACAATACGAAAAAAAAAAATTGAGATTAAATAAACGCCATGAAAGAATAATTATAAATAAATAAGTAATAATAAAGATATAAAATGATAATAAATGAGCAAAGAACAAGTCAGGACAATCTACCTGTTCAAAGGAAACGGTTGAACAGGAGGCAACAGTGAAGCAAAAAAAAAGTTATGTGTACAATAATACTAGTTTTGCGTATTTACTTCAAGTATTAAAATTTATATTGTAAAAGTGCATTATTTCAAATTAGATATCGTAACGTTTTAATGAACCTAGAGTTTTTACGTCGAAACAAACTTGTAAGATCAATTTTTAAAAAGCTGCTGAAATAGGAAAACCTATAACCCGCCACGCCCACTCTTCATGGTAGCCTTGCTATCTTAAGTTTTGTAATATACAATTATAGCATGTTGGTCGATGTACGACATTTCACAATCTCACTAGAAATCATGACAAAAAATATTATAAGGCAATCCTTGCCGGCAAGCCTGCCCCACTAAAACCCTCAAGAAGCGACGGTCCTATATCACTTTTGAAACATTTACCTAAAACGGGAAGGTGAGACTTAAGATAGTTAAATCGACCAATGTTTAAAAATTCCCTAAAATTGGAAAACAGCGTGAACGTGTCGAACTACATTGTAGCTCTTCATCAGGGCTACAATAAAAATTCTTGACCGCAGTCCTTACCTTATCCATCAAATATTACAATTACAATTCTATTATCTTTTATCTTTTTAACATTTATTCTTTACATTATTATTTTTCTATTTCTTTGTTCTTAAAATATTATTTATTTTCAGTATTTAATTATTTGCGCTGTCTGGCTTGTGTTCGGAGTAAACAGTATAATAAACGAGGATGGAGCAGAAGAAAAGAAGGCCAAGTACAAATTCGAATACTCAGTCCAGGACACGAATACTGGCAACGTCCACTCAAGACAGGAGGATCGGCTGGATGGTACCCTAAGAGGCCAATACAGCGCCAACTATCCCGATGGCTTCAAGCGGACTGTCGTTTACAAGGTCAATGGGGATTCTGGATTCGTTGCCACTGTCCATAAGTAAATTTATTTTACTTATATTTATATACTAAACTAAGATTCGTCTGTGCATATCTTATTTCACGGTGTTCTTTGTGTTTTACACAGTGGCACTTTGCAGAAACCGTAGGAATTGTCACAACCACTGCAATAGTTAAATATTCATTACAGTATATCATTAGATTTAGCACGATAGCTGACAGTACTGACAGATGGTGAAGCTACTCTCACGAAAACATTTACTGTCAGGAAAGTACTACCTCACTAGGTTTGGAAAGATAGGTGAGAGTATATGTAACGGTAGTTCACCTAATAACACGTTAAAGTCCCTTTACACAATGACATATTACAGAGACGATAGCAACTGTCACATCAACTGCCATGGTGAACGATATGACAGTTCCCGCCACGATAAAATTCTCTGCTGTCGCAGTAATAGTACAGTTCTAGCATGATAAACGTCAGTATTTGTCGCGGTATTGAAGCGTTACTGTCATTGAAGGCTCATTAATTATGGATTAATTTCTTAACTAATTTTAATTTTTAAAAAATTACATTTGTGGCCAGGCAGATATCTTATAAATGTATCTACTCGAATAAAAACTTAGAGGACCCTAGGCTTAAACCATTATAATTCCAAGTCTATTTGGATATTTTTTAATGCTTGTGATCTTCTACTTCCAATCCATAGAGCTCCAAAGTTGATCTGAAGGTTAAAGAAAACTGAAAAATCTATTCCATCCTCAAAAAATAGTTAAGTAATAAGATAAAATATTAGAATTTTTTTTTTGTAGTATCCCAGGCACAATGTCTAGCTTCTACACTCAAGAATCGATTGTTAAATCAACATAAGACTTTATGATTATGTAATAAAATTTGACACAAATTTAGGTAAAAGTATTAAACAAACGGGTAAAAATTGATAATCCAAAAATCAGGTATCTAAAACCTAATTAGCACCTGACACATTGTCAATAAGTTGATTATTCAGTTTCTAGAAACCTGTTGACAAATCCCGCTTTCTGATAGAGCCTTTCTTATCTTGACTTTAAAAGATTCACTTATAACGAGTACTGGTCGATCTACAGCGACGATGTCCCAATCTCTCAAGATCATAAGACCAAAAATAATTAGATGGAGCCTTCTCTTCTCACCACCGAAATACCATAGTAAGAGGCCAGCTTATCTTACTAAGGTGAAGGTGATAGTGAGGTTGTGTGTGATATTCTTCGTGGAATACCGTGGAAACCTAACTATTGTGGGCCTAGCAAGCAAAAAGTTATATCATTTCCGATAGAGTGTGTTAAAATTGTTGAAATGTTCGCTGACTACACCTTCTTGTCTTCCAATGTCTTCATAAAGCAGCGATAGACAAATGCTCAATCAATATAATGATAACAATATTATTGAAAATAAATGAAATTGTGAGTAAAAATAAATAACTAGGAGACTTACATTTGGATTAATCTCGTACTTACATTACTATTGTAATTTATTGTACTAATGTGATTTGATAAGACTCGTGGTATGGGGATAACGATACATATTTCACTGATTTTAATTTTTTTTTTTTTTAGAGAGAGGATCCACGATTGCCTCCATTGTAAGGAAGCTAACCCGTTCTCCGTTGGATACGAGATACAGCACCGTATCCCCGACAGCTACGTTAGATCCTTCTTTTACATGAACAGGGGAATAGCTACGTCCATGGTTAAAGTGGATGCTGAAGGTACGAGAATACACACAAAAACCAAGCACCTACCTCCATTGATACGCCTGAACTAGCTGTAATGTCCAACACTGGAAAAACCCAAATAAGACTGATATATTAAGTATATATTAATTATAGTTGTTTGTTATATTTTTATAATAAAATTAAGTTTTCATTTTCTTTCTCTTATTATATGAATACTATTAGTTAAAAAACCTCAGTTAAACCCACTCAATAGATCAAAGAAATCAGATTTGTTTCAGTGCTAAAATCATATTGTATAATAACTTCATACATTTATTATCAATATATACTTATTAGAATTTAACAGGTTATTTCATAAATATATAGGTGGAACAAATCTTCTAAGCATGGTTTATTTATTGAAATCACATATTTTGGATATTTACCAAAAAACTTTAATTTTTTAATTGCCAATATTATTATACTTGATATGTTATGATGAATTGTAGAGAATTTTGTAACCTGATGAGTGAAGACAGAATCCGGAAAGTAATTAATTGACAAATGGCGTTGTATTGTGTATATATTTACTTATGTTTCACTTTAATATTTATAAATTAACATATTTACAAGATTCTTAATTATAAGCAAGAAATTAAATTCCCAATTTAAAACATACATTGATTCAGATTTTGTTTATTTAGGATAAATGAAAATTAAATAGGATTAATATATCACTTATGAAGTCTTTATACACTATCACTAAAGTACCTATTATATTGCCAAAAATGTAACACAAGATCCAAAATTTCACACCCTCGCAGAATGCTATTAATGTACAATTATTTTAATCTGTTTGAGCAAAAATTTTACAAGACAATTTATAGGGTGGAAGGCAAAATCCCGGCCTTTTAAAGGAGGGTCAGATAAAAGTAGACTAAAAAAATGTAATATAATAAACTTTCACTGTTTGTTTAAACCAATTTATTTTTTTTTCACAATATATATTGTATGTGTATATATAATTTGTATTCATAAAATAAAAAAACATGAAATATTGAATGAGAAAACACCACTGGATAATTAATTAATTCAAAATTTAATTAGAGCAACAAATTTTTAATTCTATGCATTTCATAGTAATACATTAATCGAGCACAAATCTTTTATAAAATTAAATGGACTAAAATAATGTACCATTATCTATAATTACAAATAATGCAATGCATCATATGAATCTTATAAAAATTGTAAATAATTTTACATAAATCTTGTATGTATCAAGAAGGCATTACTGAGTTTTTATTTACTCCTGATTCACGAAAAATAAAAACAATGATTCCTTACCTGTAACGCAACAGGGTCTATCGCGGATCCAATTGCACTTTTTGTATATTAAATCATATGTTCGATATAGTTCATTGATCACTGTGGCTAAGTATTTATTAGGAAATGGATTAAACAGACTAAACAGAATATAAGTTGAGAACACCAAAATGCCTAGATAGGTAGCTAAATTTATCTAATCATTACCAACCGTCGCGCTAAGAGTTAAGATGAACTGCAATCCTATAGTTTGTTATGAAAAAAAAATTAATAAAAAACGCATTTGTCGCAAAACCTCTCTCTCGAGAGCATGTATATTGAGCATTTTTAAGTATTTCCATTAAGTTTTATTTTTTCAAATTAAGGGTCATTATGTGAAAATGTGTAAATCATAGGCCTGGTCCATTTTCAAACTCTAACTTGAGCGCCAGTCATTTGAAAAATTAAGAACTATAATATTCTTTTTGTTCCAATATGGAGGCTATATGTTACCTCCAAGATAGACTTATAAGTAGTAAATAAAAAATTTAAAATGTCAGTTTTTTCATTCCCTCACATTGCCCGAGCCCTTGGTAACGCCCTTTATAAATTCGTATTCGAATCTACAATTGAATGTTTCAATTCACTAACTGATTTAGTCAGTAATTAAGATTCTATTACAAAATTATGCTCATTGTGTATTGTAGTCATTAAAAAAATAAAATAAAAACTGGAGGTCCAGCTAGACGAGAGGGAGACATAGCTATATAGCTGGGGTGGGAAGGGACGGTAGTGGGTAACCTCTTGGATTATTCAAGATCACCAACTAGATGATCAATCGCTTGCTTCGGTTCTGCAAAGGCAATATTTCTGTGAAAACTGCACGGTGCACTATCACCATATCATTTCCTCGCTTAAAAAAAAAAAAAAAAAAATACTATCCATAAAGACCTAAATGTTCCTTATGTAACCGATCTAGCCCGAACCCGATATTATTCCTTCCATAATAAACTCCCTAACCACCCAAACCCTCTTTCATTCCTGGCAATCCTCCGAGGCGCCTGAAAAGAAGATGGCCTCGTGACCTTATATTGTAAACTGTTTTTAGAGTTCTACTACTGGGTAGTTTCTCTACATCCTGTATCATATCATTATGATCAAATTTACTTGTTGTATTTTTTATACAGTTGTAAATATCAATAAATAAATAAATAAAAAAAAAATCAGGAGAGTTTTAAAGTAATTCTTTCTCTAGCCTCTTATTTTTCGATAGGGAATGCTAAAGGCTTTTGTTTCCATGCTCTTATTCATGTTTAAACGAATTACAGAAATTTTTAAAAATAATAATAATGAAAATCTCACTACCTATTTCCAAAATGTTCATAAGGGATTAAATAACACTATTCTTATATTAATCTTAAACTGTTTCAATGTTTGAAAGATTGTTTTGTTTTTTTTACGAAAATTTCGTGTTTTTACTAACTCATTCCCTCATTTTCAAATTTTTTAAAATAATAATTTCCTCAAAAATTACTCACTCCTGTGTGGCCACAATATGAAAATTGAAGGTACTATGCCTATAAGTAGGTATGCATTTTTGCAGCTCGAAATTATAACTTTTTATTATTGAGATTTTTGGACGTGGAATTTGCGCATCTTTAAATAATTGCCCAAAATAAAAGATTTTATTATACAGCACATACTCTTTCAGGGCACCTTCCACTTTATTTTTTATATTTTCAAGTAATAATAAGCTATTGAACATTCAGTCATTCGAAGAAAAATAATTCTCACTCCTTCCTGTAAACCATTTAGATATTACTTTGCGCTAATGACTTCCTATAATTTTTTTATTTATTTAACTTTTTAATTGCACATATCCTTTCAGGATACCCTTTACATTTTTTATTTCATTTTCAAGCAAAATTAGGCTATTTAATATTATTGTTATATTCATAAAAATTGTTTTGTATCTTCCTTCGCACCGAGTCTTTATCCAAAAATAAGTAGATAAATTAAGATGACAGATTTCGCATGAACGCTCTTTAACAACTTCTGCATATATGTAAACCACTTGGCATGAATCACTCAAACACTTATCAGATATTTAGAGATAACGAAGCGACGTAATCCGAACCACGAGATAGACTTCCTGGAGCTGGAGAATACATTAAGGCCATAGGCATCCAGTCCAGCAAGTCCAGGAGGGCTTTGGGTGTTAGAAAGTAGTTCGCTGTCAAGCATCGAGTATTAAAGTGCCATTAAAGCTGATCGCTTGAAAATATACTGCTCTTCCGTGTCATCTTTAAAATTTGTTTATTTTGATGTGCTGTAGGATCAAAATTAGAAAGTTTTCGCATTGATTATTGTGCAGGTTGAGGAGAGAATTAACCTTATATGAACAAGTACATATGGCACTGCATTTCTTCCTCAGAATGTACCGTATGCTGAGGTTATTTTCTTTATTGAAGTCGTCCCACAGACTTTTCTAAAGCCATTAAGGTTGTTACAAACTCCAGTTTACCATACAATCCAAAAAAGGACTCAAACACGATAAAAAAAAAACTTCTGTTTGTCAGATGTCCACTATTCGTGAAAAGCAGTGATGTTATTATTAATTTTTCTTTTAATGTTTTTTTTAAATTTTGGAAAGCATTGAACTTTTTCTTAACCCTTACCTGGCCATTTCTGACATAAAGGGGTTATCTTATAGGTAACAAACCTATTATAACCATACTGGAAGGTTTTTCCCGTGAGACCACCACTAAAAAAAAATCAATCTGTCCAGGCCGGAACCGCCTATAGCAGGTTCAGAATGTGCTCAACTGTAGTTATCAGACAGGATATGGAGGCATCCGTGTATAAATATAGTGCAAGCAGATCCCATCTATACACCGCCAAAGAATCATTACTCTCTACACAACTCTGTCACTCACACGTACGGAATATAGTTAAATACTCTTATTGAACATTTAAATTTAATAAGGATATTAAACAACCAACGCGCTTTCCTTGTCCTCTTGCAACAGCCTCACTGGTGACTTCCATTCAATCCACCTTCATTCAATCCAACTAGACCATATTTTCCATCACTGGCACTCTGTTATATCAGATTACCAATTGCGAGCTACGCATATTCCAGTTTTTAAGCAGTTAAAATCAATTGGCCAACTATTATAGCCAATATTTTATTTATGTTTTGTCCAATAAAGAACAATTGAATTGGTTTAAATTTTTTTATTTTTTTGAGCTACTACTTTTGTAGATAGAACATGTATTGTAAGAAATGTCAGATTAAAAAAAAATCATTTAGTTGCAATTCCTATTCAGTGTACTAAGAGAAAGATATTTTGTGGTAATGAGGATTAATGTACTTAATAATGTTTTTTAAATTAATAATACTATAATGTAAATAACGTTAAAGCCTAAGTTATCTTTATATTTGAGCCTACTCACTTTTTAAACTAAGCCTCAAAATATACTTCATCATTTTCTATGACTGGGACAATTATACGATGCCCCTTCTCGATATTATGAACGAAACTTACCTTCATTGTCTTTGATTATTTTAAATTTAAAAAAACAGACTGTAATGAAAACGACGTTTTTCTCATGCATTTTCCAAACAGCATTTGTTATATCGATTTTTATTATTTTGGTAATTTCAAGAGCCCGGCATTTCATAAGAAGAAATTCTTAGGCAATAATATCTTTCACCTTCTACTTCAGGACTCTCTTAAAAAAAAAAAATGAATCCCAAATGAAAGTCGACCACGCCCTCGGAGCTCAAATTTAAGTTGAGGTTCATAGGAATGTCCGCCATTGTAATCTAAACTGAAACCAAAGGCAGCCGGTGATTGTCTCTAGCTCCTCTGTCACACCTCTGGAATTCAACATAAGGCCAATCTTTTTGGCTTCATATTTCTTATCATCTTACCACCAACATTATACACCTTTCTCCAAGATAGCCACCAATGTTCTTAATTAATTGGCTCTACTAGTAGAATATCGGCAAGTTTAGTTAAACAAATCAGGAACTTTGCTTGTGATATTTGAAATCAAATTGATTAATTTTTATTTTCGATTCAATAATATTCAGTTCGGTAAGATACATTATTAGCATAAGAGCCATCAGGATAAATTATTATTCAAATTGTATAAAATATATCTGAAATTATACGCTCCATATTATATAGATATATTAGTGTGTATGTATATATATTTTAGTGGATCTTGAGCGTTAATAATACAACTATATTTAGGTGACGTTTCGCAACTTTATTGTTCGCATAATCATGCCCTACAATGAAAAAAACAATAGTCTTTTAGAACAAATAATTTCTTCAGCTAATTATTGTAAAACTACATTAACATAGATAGTATAATTTAAGATTAATAACTATAACAATTAAAACATTACTTACAATTGTCTATTACAGTTTGTTCTACTTTGCTGTGATCCAACAGATCCTCAAGCCCCACAGAAATATGTATTTACAATAGTCGAGAGAAAATTTATCAATATGTAATATATACATATTCATAACTTTGCTCTCAAAGTTCTGTTACCCAAACTTTGCTGTTTTGCTTCAGTTAAAGAAATTCGTCTGCCAGGGTCCTGTTTCATAATTAAGTACAAACTAATACTATTATTATATACTTGTATATTTATCGTAATTCAATTACACAGACTTGTACAATAGTAACTTGTACTTTAATATCTTTTAATTCCTGTAATATCACTAATAGTCATCCCTATAATGAAAAAAATAAGTATTAGTATTACTACCAAAATAGTTTCTACACTTGTACTATGAACTAATACTATTAGCTTTCATTGTGAAACAGGGCTCTGGTCTTCCTTAGTAATAGATTTCTATTCATATTGCCGTTCTGAATATCTTAGAATATATTGTAGTCGTTTACGGTTCGACTGAATGGTACTTGAAACAGTTTTGAAAACTGTCCATCATTTTCTATTTAATTTTTCTGTCTTCAAATTTCAATATAAATGCACTTTACTTGGATAGCAAAACTTAGCGACCCTTGTTTTTCTCGATATGGACGATCGATTAAGGAAATTTCTAGACATTTGTCCGTTGAATAAGATTTGTCATTGGCTCATAAAGTATTTCAAAAAATTAATATAAGCCTAGATTGGACCTACAGTAGATATCTGATTCATTGACAATTATGAGTATTTAATAAACTATATATTTTATCATACTAACGTATATAAGGAATTTGAAGAATGTATAGACTTCGTTTGCATTTTAATAAAACAAATTATGACCGAAAAATAGGTCATTTAGTGGGAATATACTCTGGATATATAAGACGTTATATGTCCATAAACTCATACTAATATGGTAGTTATCTTTAATTGTTAATATGTTATATTTATAAGTTAGTTGAATTTTGAATTTATATACTTGTAAGCTCTTATCTTGTAAATATTGTGGTTGTTGATTAAGGAAGAAATTATTTTATATAGTAAATTAATTGATATTTGTCAATTAAAACTGTTTTTTGAGTTTTAAATATTCCATAATATATGATTCAGTTTATTTCAATGAATAAAAATTGTATTAATATAAAAAACAGTTTCAATTCATTTTGAGCAACATATCAAAAGACATATTTCTATACGAAAAACTTGCGTTTTCAGTTTTTGGTATTATTTTTCTAAAAAAAAAATCATAGTATTATAATGCCCAGATAATATAAAACACCCTAATTTTTTCTTGAAATTTGTTTTAACATTTCCAAATCTGTCTAAAAAAATACAACATTCAATTATTACATTTTCTATGGCTTTCTATTTTCATAAAAATTCCATACCTTGATAAATTTTTAATCAAAGTTAGAATATAATTCAATAGTAGATGGCTGATTATTTTTTTTTTTAATTCACATTTTATACCAATCTTGTGGATTCATTTTGACAATGTTGTAAGCTGAAATCTTTATCATGTCCCCCCAGTCGCAACGGATTAACAATCTTGAGTATTTAAAATTTGACGGCGTTTATAAACACTGAAAGAATTGATCATTGTTGCAATAATTATTTAAGTTATCACTGTAATTTGAACATTGTTTATGCTTCTAATCCTTTTAAGTGAATTAGAGATGGCATAATTATTATGATAGAGTGTTATCTGAGTAAAGAAGCCAGAATATCAGATTCACTGTTAAAAAGGTTTTGTTGGAGACCACCCTTTTTCAACGAGAAATATCAGGTTTTAGACATCACATTCAGTCGACATTTCATTAGAAATATTTTTGTGATTAAAACCCAAACTGGATTCCTAGTAATATCTTCTAAATCAATTTCGCAATCCCAAAACACAACTTTGAAACTTTTACTACAGTTAGAGTAAAAATTACCAAATCTAGGAATGATTTCATAATAAGGCTAGTAGGCTGTATTAAAAGACATGTTTATGTGTTCTGAAATAGTGACCAAAAGACTATTTCCGCCCATGAAATCCATAATGAACCTAATTTTTTTTTTTTTTTTTAGGAAATATCTACATTCCAGAACCCTTACCCAAAACTATAATATATCGTTTCCGATCCAAACTCATTACTAAAATGTGGCAGTTTTTGAAAGAGCTGAAATCCATATTAAATTGAAGGACAGTAATTTATGACTGGAAGAAGGAAGATTGGTCCATCACGAAGGGTGGTTATGGGGAGGGGATGAAGTCTTGCTATAAAACCGAACTCCTCCCATCTTGCAGGCTACAGTCTTCCGAGGTCGACCTTAGCAATGATCAAGGTAGTTATAACATATAATACATTTTATACACATTTTATATACATATACATGTTATAACAGTTATACATTAATTTTGTTTGAGAGTGTAAGTAGTAAAATTAAAACACAAATATCTCTTGATGTTTTTCTCTCACTTTCATTATTCTTATTCAACGTTTCGGCCCTCAGATCATTTTCAATGAAACCTTAAAATATTCCTATATTTTAATAACATTTCATTCACCACAAGAAACATTATGTTTTCACTATTTTACCTTAAAATTTATTATGTATTCAAATGTTAAAATAGTTTTAAACACAATTAAATTTATCATTTAATAATAATATATATTATTTTGATATTTTTTCAAATAATGATAATCTACTTACAAAGCATTATAATCTGTTTTCAATCAATTTATTCATTCATTAGTTTATTTCTTATTACACTTTAATTTACAAAACATTCCTTCCTTCACCTATGCTATAAACCATCTCTAGAGTTTAATATTACCATTGCTTTTATGAATTATATTAGCAATTTTTCATTTTTTTATTAATAATTACTATTATTTAAAACCGCATAGTTTAATAAGTTTTACATTTTTTTAATCTTATTTACGACTATATTCCATTTAATTATTTAATTCTTAAAAATTATGAATTCAAAATTTTCAAACTACTAATAATTTTATTTAGTATTTCAAAATAATGGTGGCTTAATTTTTTTAAATATATTTTCAAATTTACATTATAATTAGTATTTACATTACTAAAAATATATTTTGCTTTTAAAATATCACTTTAAAAAAAATCATTCAGTAAAATTTAAAAAAAATAATAATGACAGCTCAAACTTAAGAGATCCAAATTTATTTAATTAATTTTTACATAATAATACAATTGCAAGTCAGATATATAATTATAATTAACGTAATTTTTTAATACTACTGATTTGTAATTATTATAATATATTTCAAACTTTTGAGTATAATACTGTTTAAGGCCTGATTGATAGTACAGGTTGTGTATTTTAAAATAATTTTTTTAAATCGATATGGTTATGTTTTAAATTAAATTTTTAGGCGATTAAATTATAAACGTAGTCTATTAACTAAATACAATTAACTCGTTTATGAATGTTTCTAAATTTACATTCTACTACAATATCATAATAGAGAGATTATTTATAACAAAAAGGTTTTACAATATATAAAAATATTTGAAATCTACTTGGTTCTTCCAACAAAAAAACTACTTTGTTTTTTAAAGTAGATTAAGTAACTATCCTGATAACTATTGATAAAAGTAAACTTGATAAGAATTACCAAATTTTTAACAGCGTGCATAAAACATATTATTTAAATAGATTAGAAATGTAGTCTGTAAACTAAATCATTGTACCTATGCAGAGCTGAATCCTAACAAAATTTACATGAGCCTGCTCTAGAGTTGTCTCGTTTTGATTAAAAAATAATAACAGAAAGTGGTTATAAATTAATGAACATTTATAAAATTCAAAGCATTCACCGGACACTGACAATTATATGGGACCATTCCTTCTATTAAAGATAAATCATAAAAATCGGTTTTAAGAGGGTGTTTACGAAGTTATGGCTGAACAAAATTCAGAAAATCATTAGGCTAGTTGATAGCCTCCTTATTGTGTATCATTTAAAAATATATGTATTTTTCTTTGTACACTTCAAACGTTTTATTTAATTTTTTTCATTGTGAATATGAGTAAGTAAGTACATTATACTTAAATAGAGATATTTAAGTGTTTGTGTTTCAATGCAATTAAAAATATATGGACAGGATACTACTGAGACATACTGCTTAAGTGTATCTAATGGTGTTACATTTATAGTTCCTTATTAAAATAATTGCAATTATCAAGTGAATAATATGCTTTTTCTTACCAAATATGGAGCTAGGACACTTTCAAAATTAACAACCAGATTCGTTATAAACTTTGAAGGAGCCCAAGTCCTTTTAATATAATTTAAGATTCTTCAAATTAAAAAAAAAATACTCAACTTATTTTACATATCTTTAAAATACATAATTTATGCGATTCAAAACATTTTTAACTACATAGCATACATAGTTACAAACATAAATTACAAAACCATTTACTATTCATCTACATTTTGTGTGTGTAAAAGAGATTTGAAGAAATAGTGATTGTTGTATATTGTAATAGGTCAATTATGTCCTTGAATTTTGCTGTTGTGATTTGTCTGATATTTTTATAAAGTGATATTAATATAATATTTTCGAACTTTCTTGGTCCACCCGACGAGGTTATAAATTTAGGACTTTAAATTTTTCATTCTAATCCATTGATGTCTTATAGAAAATTGTATACAGTTCATTTCTGACAAAATGCATCCAACATATTTTTAACTAGTTTATTGATTCTCTGTTAGAATTTTTTAATCTTTTAAAAATTGCATCTTCAAATAATTTTGTTGACACAAAATCTTCTTATCTCATTTCATGTAAAATGAAGTTATTTCCTTCCGACACTTTTTGATAATATTGAGACAGTAAATTATTTTTTTTAATACCATTTATACTAAAAATTAATGTCCTGATATTAAACATTTTTGATCTATGATATTCATATTATTTTCAAAAGTTTGGACAATTTTTAGCCATATTAAACATATTTTAATTTAAGTATAAATGGACTTAGGTCACTTTCAAAATTAATCTTAATTGTTGAACTAACTCAGAAATCTTATGAGTCCAGAATTATCGTATTTAATCGGAATATAAGTAACCTCTAATGCTATATTGACAGATAACTTGAAGTTATACATGTAAACACGGGCAAGCAGAAATAATTGACAAATGGGCTTAGGCCACTTTCAAAATAAACGGCTCACATAATCTTTTATTTTTCATGATTGGAGAAGTTTGTCGGCGGGTGCGGTCAGCAAAGAACAACATAAATAAACAAAATCATATTTATTTATTTTATGCCGACATTTCGACCTGAGTTCCACGTCTTCATCAGGGCTATAGAACAAAAGAGATAACAACGACATTTAGAGTAACATACAATTGAAAAGGAATAGTATACAAACTAATTTAGAAATATACAAAATATTGAATTAAATCATAAATGATAAAAAATTGATAACTAATAATTGAATAGTACAAAATTTTAATTGATTGATAATCGTGGAATTGTATGGTAGTAAATTGAAAACAGTGACAGATGAAATATAATATCATGTAGGTAAGGAGATATGTATAATATATGATATGCAAGTAGTGTCTAAAAAAA
>NW_027108251.1:201458-202052 GCF_000696795.3 Halyomorpha halys | reverse complement strand
ATAAACTCCCTAACCACTCAAACCCCCTAGTTTCTAACTTTGCATCCTCTTCCATTCCTGACAATCCTCCGAGGCGCCTGAAAAGAAGATGGCCAAGAGACCTGCTAATGTAAAATATCATTAGAGTTCTACCAATGAGTAGTTTCCCTACATGCCTGTAACACTCCATTTTAACTAAGATAAAATTTAATGAATGTATTATATAATATACAGTTGTAAATTTCAATAAAGTTATTTTTAAAAAAAAGAATTAGATATTTGTTCAAAATGCTCCTGTGTTAATAAAGCTGTTTATTAAGTTCGTGTGTTGAACACCAATATTGTTTAAATAATTATATAAAAACATAAAATGAAAATTTTTGAATTATTTCTGTGACCTGTAATTCTCATAGAAACGTTTTCAGATAAATCTAACACTGTCACATTGCTTTCATATTCCCAGCCGGAAGAAGAAGTATTCATTAAAACATATTTTTAGTGCCCACTTGGTTATTTTTCTATTTTATTTTTTTCTTTACAGTGAGTTTTAATTTTTTTTGGAGGGGAATTACTAGAAAGAATAATAATGAATATTATTTTATTTTTCAGTTCGTA
>NW_027108251.1:197023-201408 GCF_000696795.3 Halyomorpha halys | reverse complement strand
ATTTTATTTTTTTCTTTACAGTGAGTTTTAATTTTTTTTGGAGGGGAATTACTAGAAAGAATAATAATGAATATTATTTTATTTTTCAGTTCGTAGTCCTCGCTATTGCCATCACGGCAGTCCACTGCCAGTACGGTGGCTACCAAAAGCAGGAAGCCGAGTACAAGGAAGAGCAATACTACGATCCTCCCAAATACAGTTTCGAATACTCCGTCCACGACCCGCACACCGGAGACATCAAGAGCCAGAAGGAGGAGAGGTACGGAGACAAGACCCAGGGTTATTACTCCTTGGTGGAGCCAGACGGTTCGCAGAGGGAAGTCCACTACTCCGTCGAAGGCAAGTCCGGCTTCTTGGCCCAAGTCCATAAGGAACCTGGAAAGTACAAACCTGCTCCAGAACCAGCCTACTACAAACCACAACCTAGCTACCATCAACCACAACCTGCTTACCAAAAACCTTCTTATTACCACTAGGTATTTCGTAATAAGTTCGTAATAAGATGAGACTCCAGTCATGTAATTTAATTTTGTACAAATAAATTTTTATACTTTTTTTTATATAATTGGTGTTGTTTATTTTTAATATATTTGCATTTAACAATACCTTCATATTCAGTTCCAGTGAGACTTGGAAAACTGGAATAACCAACTCAAAGCCCATATTTATCAAAAATTAAATGTTTTACATTGTATTATACTGATACTTTGTCTATACATTGTGTACAATAGTATATTCCATGTGATGGCAGTTGTTCAACGAGCGAAGTAGATTGAATAAATAATTTTCTTTATTATAAATAAAAAATTAATACTTTTGATACATAAAAACTCAAAATGAGTTTGCTAAAACAGACATACATGAAGCTATTTGTTGCAAATTACGAACACAATGTTATTTATAACATCCAATTTTGAGAACATTGAAAAAAAATGTGTAAAACCGATGTTTATGTAATTCTGGTTGGCCTATTTTAATGAAAATGTTGCTGTTAAAACATCGTAAATATGGAATTGCAGTTTTATATAATTTTTTTTTCTAGACTATTATGAAAAGACCATTTTGTAATATAGATTATTTTTATTGGTATTCGAATTTGTTCACGTTTGCAATACTTCACTTACTACATATTCCATATACAGGTAAGTTAGAGTTAAAAGTTTTTTATAAATGATTTTTTTTTTTTTCATTTATGAAATAATACTTCATAATGTTATTTATAAGGTTAGAGATTTGAGACACTTTCAATGGTATTTTCTTTGTTGTTTTACATATCTATACTTTTTAGTCTGATACTTCAGGTTGCAGGGGCATTTCACTATGCTCTGTTTTCGTCCAATGATTGTGTTGATTAAAGTATTTCAAACTTTAGGTACTTAAGTATTCACCATGGAAAGTTACATTTTTAAATATGCTTTATTTCATTTTTTTTTTTTACTTTTTCGATATGGGTTTTGGTATTGTGTAGAATACCAGGTGGTAATACTTAAACCTATCTCTCCATTTCCTTTTTTACAAAACCCTTTTAATTGTCTTCCATGATTCCGCTATTACATACAATTTCGCCTTATAACGTTACACTGAAGACATTTTGGAAAATAATAAATGAGAAAAAGAAAATATATATTCATACCAGACTTAATGATTAATTATAAATTTTCACCTTAGTCTAGATCAAACATGTCACTGCTTTGCTTTAATAGTGGTACATCTGACAAATGAAAATAGTTGGTTTTATTTTTAATAGGATACATTTCAAAAGATAGTATCGTAGACTGGGGTAATTTTGTTTTCTCCTTCCTACAGACTATCCCAAAGCTAGTGGGACTGCCACATATTAAATCCAATATACAATACAATCTACAGAATATGTAAAATACAAAATTTAAAAACAAAAATCTCAGATACGCAACTACTATAGCAAAGCAATGATGTATTTCGTATCAAAGAATAGAAATTAAAGAGTTCTTTTACTAATAAAAAAAAAGTTTAACTAACAAAAATAAACATTTTACAAAAAATTGTGAATTTCTTAAACATAAAATTCGGCTATTATTGAACGATTCCAAACACAGAGCCTTTAGTATCTCAAACAGCAGTTAATAAGTTACTAGCCAACGCTACACCAAATACCAGGGCCCTGTTTTATAATGAAAGCTAATAGTATTAGTTCATAGTACAAGTGTAGAAACTAGTGTGGAAATAATACTAATACTTATTTTTTTTATAATAGGGAGGACTATTAGTGATATTACAGGAGTTAAAAAGTACTAAAGTACAAGTTACTGTAATTGTATTAAGTTAATTCGACAAGTCTAATAGTATTAGTTTGTAGTTTATTATGAAACAGGGCCCAAGCATCATCATAACTGAAACTGCCTAATGATATTAATGCAAATAAGATATAGTTAATCCCCAATCAACAACATTATACACTATTTGTATTTTGTCCACAGATGTGGAAAGCACTATCGACGTTAGTGATTGAATAATTTTATAGTCCAGGTGAAGAAATGACTATAATAACCAGTAGAATTTTCTAATAACAAACTGATGATTTTTGAACGTTTTTTTTTTTTTTTTTGTTAATAGTTTAAGTACTCACTCCCCAATTTATGTTGTTAGCATTCTACACAATAAAAAACAAGCTATACAATCTAAAAATTTATTTTACTATATACAACCACTTAAATGTTGATTAACTGCCCAACATATTGGATGAATGCAGTAACAGTCTACTCACAACAGGTTCAAGTTTATATTCCAAAAAAAGGCTGTTTCCTTAAATATTTTTTTTTGGCAAGTTCAAGGACAATTCGAAAGTGGTCCAACCGGTATTAGGTAATAGTACAAGAGCCCAAGAGGAGAAAAAATTCAGTTGTTTCACCCCAATTTCTAATTCGTTTAATGAGAATTATGTATAATCAGTAGTCAAAATTTATGAGTCTGCCAAATATAGTTAGGGGGGATAAAAAACAGTGGCTGTTGAAAAACGTTAAAAAAATAATTTTTCATTCGTACATCCAAATCTAATACTAAAAACCTAATAGAACATTATTGAAAGATGAGTCAATTTACAAAAAAAGAGCTATTTACGTTCAATAGTTCTTGAGATATGCTTTTGAAAAAGCACTTCATAAAAAATTTACCGAGAAATCAGTAGTCAGTAAATTTATTTTGCGAAATTAATTTAAGCTAGTTGAATGTACGATAGTTTTTTATTACGTTTATCTTTTTAGGAGTGGTAATTTTTATATTTGATAAATAAATTTTTGGTTGATGAGAATCTCAGGTACCAAACAGAAAGAAACAAACATTAGACGTGGTCTGTCAACATTCAAATTAAAGATAGTATAATGTACTGTAAAGGAGTTTATCTTCATAGAGCCCGGAGTACGTATATTTGCATATGATATTTCATCCGATTAACTGGAAATCAATTTTTTTTTAGCAAATATCATGAAAACTACTACTCCTACGAAGATAAGCATTATAAACAACATTATCCTACACTAAACTAACTTTAACATGAGTGCTAAAAAAGATCTGTAGGTCTAATGATACCAGAGTTTTATCAAAATGAATTCACTAACTATTTATTTAGGACCGTCATCAATCTAGGGGCCCATGGGTACTTTAAGAAATAGGGGCCTTCTAGAGATGAGGACTTCCAAATTATTTTCTAAATAACTTTGGGTTAATAAAACACGCTAGTTAAAATTAATTATTTATTTAATATTTGAAAAGTAACAAACAATAAAAAGAAAAATTAATCATTTGCAGGAGGTATTTTTCTATTTATTATAGATATTTATTTTTATTTAGCAAAAGCTGAATTAATGATTAAATGTCTATTTACCTAATTACATCACTTTCTATTTGTTTTTGTTGTACATCACTTAAGGTTTTCCCATCTTCTAGTACTGTTCCTTATGATTAAATATATCCATTTCTTTTTTTGATATTTTGTTCTATGGCTACATAATTAAAAATTATAAAATAAGTAATAATTATAAAAGTAAATATAGAATATTGATAATATTCTAATGGATGTTTTTTTTTCACATCAACTTCATAATATAAAACGAATTTTGAATTTTAATCAGCGATACAGTACTCTCAATATTTATCTGGTGTTTAAAAAATATTATGGGTTTATTGCTGTATGTAAAAGTCAGAAATTTATATTTTTCAAATGTTTAGAAAATTTCTTGACTCAACATTTATTTATTTTTTTTTTTATTAATTTAGAAAATTAAATTAAATATGGTCCAGCCAGATGACATCTATTATTTGGTGCCAAAATAACAAATACAAATGATAGACATAGGTGAATTTTGAATGCGGCGAGAGGTATGCGCTGGGATCTCTTGAGCTCTGCTCTA
>NW_027108251.1:191457-196723 GCF_000696795.3 Halyomorpha halys | reverse complement strand
AAAAATACAGACAGATATGGTCATTTGGTGAATCAAGATCAGTTATTAGGAATCATAGAAGTAAGAAAGTACCCAGTCAAATATTTTTTTTTAGTTTTCTTCATGGTTGATTTATTTATGAAATATTCTGAAAACCGATCTGGACAGATCTGGTACTATATGGTTTGAAGTAAGTTTACCAAATATATTGTTATAGGGTGGTTCGATAAAATTAATTTTTAAGATATATTATTTCTTTTATAAATAAATTATTATCCATAAATATTAAGATAATTCTGTAAAAAAAAAAAATAATAAAAATAGTTTAGGTGGTAAAGTATCAACAATTTTAAGGTTTTCTACTTCTCCATTTGCTTTTGATAAATCCAATTTACTTCTCTTCATAACTTGTGACTGTTCACGAACCTCTTTTCTCTTACTATTTTCATAATCTGTTTTACATTTGTAATCTTTCTTTGGTTGGTGGAAACTAACTTAACTGTAATCTTAAGTCCTTACCATTCACTATTATCTACTTACTATTATCGAGATTCATGTTCATATTTACGTTATTCAGTGAGCTCCAAATTGTTCCTAACGTGTATTTTACTTAGTAATATTTTGCAGTAAAATATATTTTACTTGGCTTGCAGTTACAATAAAAATGAACAATGTCCTAAGTCTAAGTACTGAGAAAATTCAATTTGAAAAACAAACTGAAGTGTTTTCGGGCCGTCCGTAGCTTAGATTGTTAGGTTCAGATCTATCGTACTGAGATCAGCGGCCAGCACCGTTTTGAATCCGGCCTGGGGCATTGACATTTTCATTATGTGGCGGTCCCACATAATGATAAACATAACCTCCCACATGGTTAGAATAGGTTGGTCACATATAGATCTAACAACTAGGCAAACATCACTTTCGCTGTGGTTTGCCTTTAAAAAAAAAAGTGTTTGGTTCTGGACCTACACGTTGGCCACTTGCTGCAAATCCAAGACTTGAACAAATCAATATTCATATCAGCAATATAGGTTTTAGATGATAACAATTCATATAGTTTGTACTATATAACTACAAATTCAACCTTCGATCTAGAATTTTTATCAGGAACATTTTAATTTAATTACTAGAAATATAATGTATTCATAAATATATATTTGTGCTATTTTAAATCAAAAATGAACAGCTAAAGTTTATTATCAAGATTTGAAACAACGTATTTACACCTAATCGATAGAATTTTAAAATATGTGATCTTAAACAAGAGTTAACTTTTGTTTTAATTAAAACACGGAATGCACAAATATTCATCTGTTGGCAGTTCTCAAATAGTACAAACTGAAAACAAACATATGAACAAACAGGCGAATTTGCCATTATTTGGCAAACGTGAAGATGTACCTTTAAAATCAAGGATTTTGGTAGTTGTGGCTTTAAAGAAAACGACAGTAAAAGGATTCTGAGAACAGTGTTTGTTTTTACATGTAAACTTTAATTCTTGACATACGTTTAATCCTTGCTCCAAGCTACGTATCCTTAGTCTAGATTGTAATCGGGAATAAGCCATGCTTATTCAAAGGTTTTGAAAAAATTAAATATAAACGAAAATTAGAAAAATACAAAATTTATTTGTATGATGAACACATATTTACATGTAAATAAGTTAAAATGGAAAGAATTATTTAATAGCTGGGTTTGTAGGATGGTTTATAGTAGCTTGGTTGGGCTTTCTGGTAGCTAGGTTGTGGTTTGTAGTAGGATGGTTCGGCCTTCTGGTAGCTAGGTTGTGGTTTGTAATAGGATGGTTCGGCTTTCTGGTAGCTAGGTTGTGGTTTGTAGTAAGATGGTTGTTCGTAACCTTTGCCTCCCTGCTTTTGTACTTCGGCGAGGAAACCAGACTTGCCTTCGACGGTGTAGTGAATTTCCCTAACGGAACCATCGGGTTCGACGAGCTTGTACTCGCCCTGGGTGTGTTCTCCCTCCCTCTGTTCCTTCTGGCTCTTGATGTCTCCGGTGTGAGGGTCGTGGACGGAGTATTCGAAATTGTATTTGGGAGGATCGTAGTATTCCTCTTCCTTGTACTCGGCTTCCTGCTTTTGGTAGCCACCGTACTGGCAGTGGACTGCCGTGATGGCAATAGCGAGGACTACGAACTGAAAAATAAAATAATATTCATTATTACTCTTTCTAGTAATTCCAAAAAATAAAACAAAAACTCACTGTAAAGAAAAAAATAAAATTGAAAAATAACGAAGTGCACACTAAAAATAAGTAGAAATGGACACTTCTTCTTCCAGCTGGGAATATGAAAGCAATGTGACAATGTCAGATTTATCTGAAAACGTTTCTATGAGAATTACAAGTCACAGAAATAATTCTAAAAATCTCATTTTATGTTTTTATATAGCTTATTTAAACAATACACGAACTTGATAAACAGCTTTATAGAGAAACATTTTTTAACAAATATCTAATTATTTTCAAAATTTTAGCTTTTCGGATTCTTTTTCCAACCCATTCTTTCAAGGAATGATAAATTTGGGATATAAAATGATTAAAATATTATTAAAAATAACAAAAATTAATTAAAGTGAAAAAATCATTTCATTCATCTTTTGAATAAAAATAAAAATATAATTATAAAAATGCTCTCATGGCTGTGCCTTTGTTCTTAATTCAATCAAAAATAATTCTTCTTTAATATAAATAAGAGTTAATTTTATAGAAAATAATAAATTGATGGCTACTTTGATTCGTAAACTCCATTTTGAATCTTAAATATACTCAATATTATATAATTTTTACTATTGAATGTTATTCATAAACCTATCACAGAACAAAACAGTGTCCCACTTTCTTACCTTGAACATGTTGTGGTTGTTGATGGTTGGTTTTTGATTTTCGATGGAAGCAGAGTCGCCTATATATAGTTAGTAGATCGACTTCCCCTTCCACAAACCTACAGGCCGAATATCGAGTCAGTGGAATTGGTTTAGTGGCCGAGATATTTAATGAGATATTAATTGCTGTGGCCCTGTAATTTCGGAGGGTCTTTACATACGGCGAGACCCGAAAAATATATTCGGTTTCCTAACAATGTCATTATGTACCAATAAGACAAAAATGGTGCGTTATGCTTTAGAAAACCATTTCTCGAATCGAGTATTTGTGACTTGTTCATAGCCATGACAGTAGTTTAATCTCAACTTCTTATATACTTGATGTTTAGATGACTCTGAAACAAAATATCTTTACATTGTTTTTTGTTGTGTTTAATTTTTATTTATTATTATTTTTTTTTTTTTTGGCCATCAATGATTTTTTGTATAGTATTAATCACATCACTTTTGTTTAATCACTTTCTGGGATTTGGCTATATTTATTCGAATTAAATTTAAAGTTTATATAAGCGTATGAATCTTATCAATTCTCGAACTTTAAAAATACTTGGTTTTATTATAAGGTTTAAGAATTATTTAAGGTTTTCTGTAAAAATTATTAAATAATACCATTGTATTATTTAGGTTGGTTCTCACTTAAATGTTTAATGAAACAGTTAAGTGAAAAACCAACCTTAAATAATTTTATTTATATATTTTTAACATTTATTACTTTTTTATACAGTCTTTATCAATTATGTATATAAATTATATTTTGTATTTGTTGAATATTTACTTTTTTTAATTTCATATTTATTATCTGTATTTAAATGTTCGAAATTAGTTATATCCTTCTAGTTAATGGTCGATTTCTTTTTTTTTTTTTTTTTTTTTTTATTGAATAGTATATATGTACAAAAATACGATAGATTTTTACCTTTATATATATTGTTATTTTATTTTAAAATTTTAATTTTATTCTATGTTTGTTAAAGAAGGGAAAAAAGGCTTGTTGGGTTAAGGGAGAAAATATAATTAGATATAGAGATAAATAATGGGGGAAAGAATGAAGTATAATATGGAAGAAATGAAATTTTAAAAAATAGAGAAAGAAAAAAATAAAATAAAAAATATGGTAAAACATAATTATAATTATAATTTTAGTGTATTATGCCTATACATTATCAGATTTTTAAAAAATTTCTGAATAGATATAAGCACTCTGTGTATTTAGCAGCCCAATACAGTTGGGTAGCACAAATTTTTCAAATAGTTTTTCTCTTTCTATACGAGAAGAGAATTCTCGTAAGAAGAATTCCAGAATGTGATACGAGAAAGTCCAGGACAGAACCCTTTTGCAGGTCTGCTCTCATAGGTACTTCGCCCTTTATTTAAATAGAAGTTTGCACTTAATATGTCAAATACCTGATTGAAATTGAAAAACTGATCACCTAAATAATTAATTATCAAAGAAGATTAATTTATCCTAATGTCAAAGGTAATCTAATTCTAACTTCTTAGAAGAAATTTAAAGAGGTATTGAGGTTAGCTATAATTGGTTGTC
The DNA here is from genome assembly GCF_000696795.3 of Halyomorpha halys. NCBI lineage: Eukaryota > Metazoa > Arthropoda > Insecta > Hemiptera > Pentatomidae > Halyomorpha > Halyomorpha halys. The sequence goes on along the minus strand of NW_027108251.1, from coordinate 192,301 downwards.
AAATTGTTCCACTCAACAAAAGATCAAAACCTGATGTATGCCCATTTGAATAATATTAGCTCAAATTATTTGTATAAAATCTCTACAGTACTCATAGAATTGTATCTTGAGTTGTTATTTGTATCGGTAACCCAAAGCCACAAACTTAGATCTGGAATACATATACAAATACATTTGTTTGTGTAATATATTCCATTTTTTTCTTTGTCTTTATCCCAAAAACAAATACATTTATTGTTTTTCCAATAATTCAACAAGAGATTCCATAAAAATTGTCCAAATTTAACTGATTTGTGTTCAAAGCAATAGGAGAGTATTAATCTCTGTTTAGTAGTAAAATGTTTTAATACTTTTATATTTCCAGTTCATTGAATTCTCTACTTCCAATAAAAATAACCATGAAAATAACTTTTAAAAAATTATTTTCATTATATATCATTAAATATCATTATATATCATTAAACTGTTTATAGAATAAAATTTATGATTTCCATCCTACATAGGTTGCTTTGGTTTGAAATAGAAACCTTTTCTTTCATAATAGATTTCAAGCCCACACGAACTTCTGTCTAGTTCAAAATTTTCTTTCCCCAAAGGTTCTTTGATACATATATATTTTTTTGAAAAATAAAAAATTTAAACATTAAAAAAAAAATGGACAATCGAGAGAACGAGAGAATACAAGACGTTACGTTTATGATGCAACAAATACCATACGTTGAATAAATAAGATCACTATGTAATATTTTATAGCAATATCCATAATAAATCTATAAAACTATAATGCATATGTCATTTTTATGTTTATTATCAATCAAATCTTTAAGAAATAATTCCATAAGAC
>NW_027108251.1:186829-191253 GCF_000696795.3 Halyomorpha halys | reverse complement strand
TTTTTTTTCTCTTTTCTCAACTGTTCTTTTATACTACTTCATCTTTTCTTGGGACTTTTACATCTTACTTTTAATTTCAAGAACTGATTAAAGTGGATTGTCAATTCATTCATCCATGATTCACCTTTTTAAACTAAGTCTAACAATAAGACTTCTATTATGTAATATTTTATACACTTTTTCATTAAATTGCTTCAACACATATACAAATATCCAGTATAGTAAAATATTTTTTTAATAAATCTATATCTAAAAAAAAACATATATAGCTTCCTAAATTTATTTGATTTTTTTATTTCGCGTTTTGTTCGTTGAAAATGCCAACTATTTTTTTTTTCAATTATTCAGAAAATTTTCCATAGTCCATTTTACTCTATCTGAAAATAAATAATTAATAGAAAAAAAAATTCTTCGAGGATGAATTTAATTATTATATGTACCTACACAAATATAGTGTGAGTGAAGATGTTATTTTAAAAATTTAATTTCCTAAAATAAAAAATTAAGTTATTTTTTGTATATTTTTAAAGATGTAACCTATATAATCCACAAAGTAGTCATGAGATTTACAACAATCTTAGGTTATTAATGTTTAATTAAATAATTAAGATGAAGATAAACTTATGAATTCATAAGAAAAAACCTATAAAATTTGTCACTTGGTATTTTCAACCATTCATGACTTAAATTATTGATATCTTTTCGAAAATACCTACGTTAATCTTTTAGTTTAAATTCAATGTAACAGGAGCTGAAGATAATCAACAAAACAATTCCATCACAGGTGGTTGCTAAAAATTTAATAATTGAGTTTTCTTCCAAGTTGTTTGTTATGAAGTAATTTAAGATTTTTTTTTTCGAAAAACTGTGTATTCAATATTATAAAACTAATTCCAAATCGATATTCAATTTTTTTTCAAAATTGCGAATCATGATATTTAAAAGATATAATTTATTTATTATTATTTTAAGAAATGTATTATTTTCTTATGCTCTGATAAAAAATATTTTTTGTTTGTAAAAATTAAACTTCTTCAATTAAAAACTAAATTATGTTTCTAAACGTTAAATGTAATTTAAAAACAAAAAAAAAACCCTGGAATGAAAACAAGCCCTCTTCTGTTCTACGGAAATATGGTTTGCTGACCGGTAAACTGAGGAAGCAATAGATTATCAAGCCATGCGTGTATGACTCCACGTACACTGCGCAGTTCGTTCAAGAGAGGTAAGATCTCATTTTGATATTATTTTAATTTATATAACTACTATAAAATTATACAAGTTGTATTTAAAGAAATGTCACTTACCAATGGCCAAACTTTGGAATCAATTAAACAGGTTAGAAGAAATCAAATCTTAAAAAAAAAAATTAAGTTTAACTGCCCCATATGAAGTGGGCCATTATCAACACAAATATCTGGAATTTTAAAAATTGGTATTTAAAATCTTGAATATTAAACAAATCGAAATTATTAACATCATAAATTGTTAATTACTGGACTCCTATTATCTCAAAGAACAACCTTAAAATATTATGGCAAAATTAGACACAATAAGTGATTGTGGACATGAATAGATGAATGTGTTATGTAACATTATCTCTCAACCTTAACAATCCCGAATAATCCTCCAAGGCATCTGAAAAGAAGATGGCCATGGGACCTTCTAATTTAAATTAATGCTTGAAGCACCACCAACGGACGGTTCCTTCCCAAGATATTCAAGTGTAAATGAAACACTACACATATTTACTTGTTGTATTTATTAGTTTGTACAGATATAAATTACATTAAATAATAAAAAAAAAAAGTTATTTCTATCGGTATAACCCAAAGCCTCAAACTTAGATCTGGAATACATATACATATATATTTGTGTAAGATATTCTATTCTCTTTATCCCAAAAACAAATAAATATATTATTAATTGATTTTATTCCTTAGGATTAAGTGCAATAAGAGTCATAAAATTACGACCAATGTTTGAGATTCCATAAAAACTGTCCCAATTTAACTAATTCGTATTCAAAGCAATAGGTGAGTATTAATCGATTAACATTTTAGCAAAATTAAACATCTTGCTGTGAAGAATCGATTACTCCTAATAAATAGCAAATTGTTTTATTGTTTTTAACCTTATTTGTACTGGTTTACATAAACTGAGTTTTCTATACTGAAATAAATAAATATTAAAATCATTTTTTCTCAAATACGTATGTGTGTAATATAAGATCTTCTTCATTCATTTCTTTAGTTCTGTATGAAAGGAAAACTTACTTTTCTTTGCTACAGTTTCATAATAAAAATTCTTAATCATATCTTTTTTATTCTGGATGTGTGAAATATACACATGTCTATCTATATAAAACACACAATCATACATACACACGTATTCCTCCAACACTACATAATTTAATTGTTGTTGGATTGGTTCCTATATTTAAAATTTGAAAATAACATTGGCAATAGTTCTAAAATACCGCATAGATTACAAATAATGGAATAACTTATTACAAAAAATATTTTCCTTTTAGTTATCAACAAAAGAAATACCTATTTTCTTTAATTTTTTATGAATCATTTCAAAACATCATTCACTGAGAATGTCACAAAAAGTCATTTCAAATAATTTCTCTGAAAGGATTTAATGAAAACTCCCGATTATACTATTATTATTTTTTCAATTGCAGATACTAAGTAATAATATAATTAAAAAGTAATAGTAAATACATTTAGATTATAAATGTTTATTGATACAAAATATATATATTTTTTAAAACTACCGAATTAATTCTAATAAAAATTTGTCGGTTTATTATACAAAACAACCACAAGAATTCGTTGCTATTGAAAATTTAAATATAAAAAAAGTGAACTGTAGTTAATAGAAAATTGCCTTTTAAAATCCTTTCATTCGTGGTGTTACAATGAATTAAAATATTGATAGCTAGAATAATATGCATTTATCTATTACTCAAATTCTAGAGTTGAGGTTCCCAAGTTTTTTTGGAGGCGGAACTTTTTTGGTAGAAGTAGGTAAATGGTGGAACTCCTAAATTATCATTTGATACAAATAGAGGGTCGAACGCTGTCTTTCCAGAAAAACTATGAAAGGCTAAGATTCCCCCCACAAAACCTGTGTAAAATTGAAGAAAATTCTTAAATGTTCCGCGGAGCCCCTAAAAGAGGCTATCGGAACCTCTAGAAGAGGCTAAAGAACCCTAGTTGGGAACAACCGTTCTAGAATACGGTATTCTAATTTTTTTTTAATCCATGAATGCAAAAACCATTATTCCTTTAGTAATATTACACTCCCTCAATAACTAAATAAATTAAATTCTGTAATTATACTAGTTTAAATAACATTTTATTTTAAAAAATAAAATACACAAAACTTCTGTGACTCTCAAGGCCAAAAGGCTGAGCCCGAAAAGATTTGTAATAGAGAGGCACCGGAGTGGGGCTGGAGGTATATAAAGTCCAGGAGGTCTATCGTACAACCAAAATCTCTCACCACTAGTCTTCAACATGATCAAGGTAAATTTTTATTTTATTTATTTATATTTTTCTTAGTACAAAATTAAAACCGGAACCATACGCTATAAGGTAGAAATAAAACCCCAAAAGTTATAGCTAGTACATAATAGATATATTCCGTCTAGGTATATATATTTCAATTATTTTTCTAAAATTGTATCTAACTACAAAAATATTAACTTTAATAAATTCGAACTGTTCCTTATAAATCAGACGTAAAAAACCAACCTATTATTTGTTATTTTGATATATTTTTAATAAGTATTTGTTAATTGAAAAGTAGAAGAAAAATGTGAAATGACAATAATAGCCATATTTTAATTAATTCATGAAATATTTTAGTTAATGTTGAGTAACCTTCATATTGGTCCTTCAAAACACATAATTTAATTTTATTTAACAGATGGTCATATTATATTCAAGTAATAAAATAGTAATAATTCACCATACGTTATCGTAATTTGTTATAAACAAAACATCATAATCATACATGTAAAGCGTACCTTGACTTTTCCAGTTCGTAGTCCTCGCCATCGCCATCTCGGCTGTGCACTGCCAGTACGGCGGCTACCAAAAGGAGCAAGCACCCGAGTACAAGGAACAAGATTACTACGCTCCCGCTCACTACAACTTCGATTACTCCGTCAAAGACGAACACACAGGAGACATCAAGAGCCAGAGGGAGCAGAGGGAAGGAGACAAGACAGAAGGTGAATACAGCCTAGTCGAACCTGATGGTACTCTCAGGGTTGTCAAGTACTACGTCGATGGAAAGTCTGGATTCGTAGCTGAGGTACACAGGGAACCCGGCAAGTACCAGCCTGCTCCTGAACCAGCCTACAAGAAGCAAGAACCAAGCTACTACAAACCACAGCCAAGCTACCAGAA
>NW_027108251.1:178899-186060 GCF_000696795.3 Halyomorpha halys | reverse complement strand
GAGGCAAAATGTGGGGTAGTAGCTTTTATATTTTTCTTTTATTATATTATATTTTTTTCTTATATAGATAGGTATTGTAGAAACATATAAAAACAAAACAGACCACGGGAAAACTTTTTAAGCATCGAAATTTGAATTTTTTTTTTTATTATTCATCGACAACTCCTAAAGGATGTCTTAGGTATTCTTATGAGGGGTATTCATGATCTTTAATTTAACATTTTAAAGCGTGTCAAATGGAAAAACTCATGTTAAATAGAGAAATATTTTCTTCTTTTACCATGTTAAAACGATATAACATATAACAAGGTTGAGAGTCTGTTACTTGGTCGGTTAAATGGAGAATGACGTAATGCTACAGACCAGCAGAGCTCTATATCTTCGTGTTAGGTTACTTGCTCGTAGTTTGTGTTTTGATTGTCTTGAACTTTTTTAAACAAGGCAATCAGTAACCAAATCTTCATATTTCTACTTTTCACTTACTTTGGGCATGTTGTAATAAAAACTTATAACAAGAAGTTTTAGAAAGGAAAGGTTACTAAACAAGTTGCTAAGAAAATGCGCTAGGAGCTCTCATGCATTTAATATTTCACATGACTTTAAATAGGGCTGCTCACAATCCTATACTTAATGTAAACATTTTACATTTAACACAATATCATGAATACCATGATATAATTTAATGAATGATTTGTGTAATTTGTACATAGTTTGAAGGAGTAGTCAATGGACTGGTAACGCAAACCCACAAAACATCTCTATAGCTGGTGAGAGGGTAGAGGATTGCTCCGAAGACATTCTTGAATTCTTCTGGAGATGTGATCATACAACGGAGTTTAAATTGTAAAATTAACCACAGGTAGGATAACACTTCAACCAGTGATTGACTGAATAAACCCATACCATGCAGAAAGACTAAAATATAACTGAGTCCTATATAAACGTACAGTAAGTTTTTAGTCATATTATTCGGACTTATTGTAGCTTTTAGTCATTTAATTCAAGTATTATGTTTATAGGAACATTTTTAGTTAGCCTTAAGAATTCTATAATAATCAGAAATATTCCTATTCCTTATTTTTTTTTATCATTCAAAATTCGGTTTTTTCGCAATACTGTACGTCATCTCGTATCAAATGACTATTGTCATCACTTATCACATCAATAGTCCAAAAATATATAAGCAAATAAAGCCTACTGATTATTTTTATTCGATGACATAATTAACTGATGTATCAGATATCAAGGATTGCTTTTGATGGGACCATCCAATATTAATTCAAAAAAAAATTTTTTTTTTAATGGAGAGGGGATTTATCAGTACTCCTCACACAAAGGAGCGATTTAACCTGATAATATAAAAACAATAAATTATATTTTATATTACTAATGTAAAATAAAATACCAACCCTCTTTTCAGAAAAATATTATAAATTGTTGCTTATGATGTGAGACCACATAAAAAACAAACGATGATTAATACTCTAGATTTTTAAAATCCTATTTTTTTTTAAGTAGCATACAAATCGTATTTTGGATAGATTATGCGACAAAATAATCATGAATGACCATTAAGAAATAGATCTGTATTTATGCCTTCAGTGTTAAAGATTTTTAAAAATATTGAACTAAAGTGAAGCTGATTTAAGTAGCTTAATTAAGAAAAAGCTGGGCAGAAAATAGTTTTTGTTACACTGTAGCAGCGAGTCAACCGTGTGAGTTCTGGAGCCCTCCTAGGGTCCAGCCAGTGTATGTGATTCTGACCAAATCGCCTCTTTGCACAACCTTTGGTCTAGTAACAGTACTTCCTTACAAATTAAGGCAACCTTAACCCTTCATTTATTCATATATTTTTTAATTAAGAAAAGAAAATTGAACAATTAATGTTATAAAAAAATATTTGTGAAAGTATTAAAATCTATTATACGTAAAATAAGACTAAAAGAACCCGTTAAAAAAAACAAAAAAACTCATGTATATTGGTTCCAGCTTGTAGATATATGGTTAGGTGTTTCTTAATTTGTAATGGTAAGTTTTGAACCTAATGAAAATCCATCAAATTTATTTAAGTAATTAATGTCCCTTCCTATAACTATTAAACAGTGACAGCGCACAATAGACCTTATTGACCGCGGTGCTATAAAATAATAATAATAATAAAACTATAAAGATACTGAATTTAGCATTTATATTCGTTTTTAACTGTTATGAATTTCATAGACTGATATATCAGAATAGAAATGGGTACATTAAAATTAAGTGTAGAACCTACGTTGAAGTTGAACCAATAATCACTTTAACCCACTCAAATGGTTACAGTTATATGGTTACATTTAAAGAAAAGGCATTTTTATTACAAAAGTATAAAAATTTATTTGTACATATAATACATTATAAAGAAGATCAAACTATAATACAAATAAAAACATTCACTTAATAATATTTTGGCTGTGGTTTGTAGTAGCTGGGTTCTGGTTTGTAGTAGCTAGGCTGAGGCTTGTAGTAGGATGGTTCAGCCTTCTGGTAGCTTGGCTGTGGTTTGTAGTAGCTTGGTTCTTGCTTCTTGTAGGCTGGTTCAGGAGCAGGCTGGTACTTGCCGGGCTCCCTATGTACCTCAGCTACGAATCCAGACTTGCCATCGACGTAGTACTTGACAACCCTCAATGTACCATCAGGTTCGACTAGGCTGTATTCACCTTCGGTCTTGTCTCCTTCCCTCTGCTCCCTCTGGCTCTTGATGTCTCCTGTGTGTTCGTCTTTGACGGAGTAATCGAAGTTGTAGTGAGCGGGAGCGTAGTAATCTTGTTCCTTGTACTCGGGTGCTTGCTCCTTTTGGTAGCCGCCGTACTGGCAGTGTACAGCCGAAATGGCGATGGCGAGGACTACAAACTGAAACATTAACGTGAGGTATTACTTTTTGAAAAAAAAATTAAATACTTAATTGTTACTATTTTGTTACTTCGATCTAAGACCGACCATTTTATTATATTTCATTATGAATTATAATAGAACAAAATGATAGTTAAAAATGAACCAACCATAAACATAAATTGGATGCATTTGAACTCCTTCATAATGGAGACCTTCCACGACAATTTTATACTTTTCTAATTCAATTCTTTGAGCTCCTCTATAACGGACAAATACATAAGTAACTACAATCTCGCGATTCCAAAATTTAAACTTTTAGGTCATTTATTTTGGGAAAAAAAACCTTATTATGAGTATTCAATAATACTGTTTTTCCTTCCGAATACAATATGGATTTAAAACTTATACTTTAAATTATTAAAATAAATGAAAAAGTGACATTTTCTTTTATTAATCCAGATACACAATTAAATAAACTATACATTCTAAGAAATTTTTTATTAGATTAAAAAAAAATCTTTATGGCATTAAAAATCGTTCTCGAGAAACATAAAAATAATGGTAAGGATTTTCTTCCAAACAATTTTTTTTAATTAAGTATAAATAGTATTGTTGATTTTTTCGGACTGAAGTGATATCACAGCTTAAGCTATTAATAGCTAATAACATTATTGAGTTATTTTATTTTTATTTACATTTTAATATTAACCCCTTCTTAACGGACACCTCCGTTTTACGGAAAAATTATTTTCTCCTTAGGTGTCCGTTACATAGAAGTTTTACTGTATTATTCTTTAAATAGGACGAAAGTGATTTTATAGCTTAATGCTTATGGGTCCGATTTTAATTGGTTAAAAATTATTGATTTCTGGTCATTTTTGTTATCAATTTAAAAAATAGATAAGAATTTACCTTGATCATGTTGGAGACTAGTAGTGAGAGATTTTGGTTGTACGATAGACCTCCTGGACTTTATATACCTCCGCCCCACTCCGGTGCCTCTCTATTACAAATCGATCGGGATCAGGCTTTTGGCTTGCAACAGAAATTTGTATTATTATTTTTTCATTTCAAATTATTATTATAGAAGAAAATGAAAAGAATATGGTCCGGGTGCGGTCAAGAAAAACTCAAATAGTAGAAATATACTAATTTAATGGCTCATTAAATTAGTATATTTCTACTATTTGAGTTTTTCTTGACCGCACCCGGACCATATTCTTTTCATCTTCACACACGGTCAATCAATAATCTTCCAGTATATTATTATAGAACCATATTATTCTGTCAAATTTTCAATGTCATGAATGAAAGGTTTTTGGGTGATTTTCAATTTTCTTTTCGTTGTTTAATTTCGTTTTCTTTTTTAAGGATTCAAATTCGTTTGATGTGAAGTAATTTATAATTGGTCTGCCACTATTATAGTAAAGAGGAAATAGCTAAAATTAACAAAATAATTTGTACATTTAGGAAACATTGATTATAATTTCATCAAGGTTGTGGGATAGAGATCTGCAGGACTGGCCAAGTTCTCGAGTGGAGGAAAGTCTGAAAAAGGTTGAAAATACGCAAACAATTTTTATAACGTTTTAATTGTTTCCGAATAAAATAAGAACATTCACTTGAGGATAAAAAAAATAAGGTACTGCTAATTTTATTTGGAAAACGCTGAAAATGTGATAAAGATATTATAGATAACAGAATACTGTAAATACATATATAGTAAGTAATAAATACGATAGTGATGATCAATAATCTTGTCCTTTTCAATTTTTCTTTTTTGATTTTTATTTCATTCTGCTTATTGCATTGTTGTGCTTTTATTGTTATTGGTAATTGTTTTCGTTCATTCTGTTCTTACTTAACTTAAGTATCCTAATAATATAAATAAAATCTCTCTCTAATTATATACAAGGTGGAGGATAAAGAAAATAAACATAATCAAACTATGCACATGAAAAAATAATTAAATAAAATAATCACTAGTCGCATTAGTATTAAACTAATTAGTAAAAATGGGATTTTCAATAACTATAGTACTTTAAAAAAATACTTTAGAAAAATTAATACGTAACATATTCATAGTAAGAAAATTTTATTATTAAATGAAATCACGAAATTTGAAGCGGCAAAATACAAAATAAAATAAATATATGATTTAATACGTTCCACAAGGTCACAAACTAACTAAAGCTCTAGATTTAGATATCAATAATTGTGTATATGATAAAGTGAAGTCAGGGTTTTCTAGGTTTCATTCCCTCCAAATATTTTGAAAATATATAAAGTTGGGATATTTAAGATTTGTGAGCCTAGTTTAAACTGCAAAAAATTGTATTCAAAGAGATTAATTTGCTCAAAATAATTTCTAAACACTATTTAGAGAGGTAAATTTTCTGTGTGTTTTTTTTTTCTTTTTTTACTGGAAGAACATTTTTCATACACTCAATTAAAACCGAAATATAATTCTGTGAGTGGAACAATTTTAAACAAATGGCAATTTAGAATATAATCATAACATCTGCATTATAATTTATAAAATAAATTTTAGTAATATATTTATATTGAAATAGCTTACATACTGTTAAAATGTTATATACTGATCGTTTTTATTCAGCGTATTGGATTTATTACATACACCATAAACTTTAATGTCTGTTATTTTCTTGTACTCCTATATAAGACAAAATACAAACAAAAAAATCGTAGAAGCAAAATTCAAAATTTATAGAATATATATTTATTCTTTTATATTATTACAAAAGAAAATTATTATAACATTAAAGTAGCTCTAAAATTCTATATACAGATCGTATTTATTTAGTACATTATATTTATTACATCTAATGATGTACAATGACTTAAGGTCCATTATTCTTCGGGGTTGTTGTAATTACTTTAAATTTTAAAAGTTTTATTATAATAAGCAATCTGTGATAAGGATCAAATTAATGTGTAAATTTTTCTGTTTCCCAACAAAACACACAAAAAAAAGATCAGAGATCAGAAGCGAAATTTCGAGCTAGCAGGTTTCTGTGGGCGTGAAATCTATTTTGAAATAAAAGGTTTCTATTTCGAAAAAATAGTAAATATTAATTTTTTTTCTTATAAATAGTTTTAATGTTTATATAGTTTTTAAATATCTAGAAATGTTTACTTTAAATTTACACTCTTAATTAACTAAACTTTTATCACTTTTATTCTTTTGATCTTAAAATTTTTTTTTTCCGATTTTAAATATTATTCCATTAATATCACCATTGGTAGTAGCGTACTTGAACAATTTTTAAAAATCTAAATACAGGAAAACATTATATTTTACTATAAAAATAATACTTTCCTTTCGATACGAACTAGTTTATTTACCACAATTTTTGTCACATCTCAAACATCAATCATTTCTTTATGTCATTCACCGCAATTAGTTCTAAGGAGTAGTAGTAAACAACTAATTAATTTTTATTATTTTATTAATATTTTTATATATACATTATATTCATCCAAATTCAAATTAATCCGCAGTTCATGACAAAAACAAATCAGTACACGTCTGATTAAAATTGATTAAATAATCAGATTTCTACTATTTAATATTAATATTATTTTTTATTTGTCATAAAAAATGTAATTTTTTTAATATATTTGACATGTACTCTTTTTCTCGTTTCATATCATTAACTGGGCTGAGCACAGCAAATGAGTACAGTTAATCAGCCACACTCAATTTTTTTAGTTTCTCCCCCCCCCCCTCTCCAAGAAGCAAATATCTATCAACTACCTAATCCGTATAAAAAATAGATTATATTTAATATATATAAATAATTAAAGTATATTATGATTTTTCTGTAATATCCTCTTAAAATCAGCCGCAGCATTGAAAATCTAGATTGTCGTCCTTAGATAGATCACAACCGATACCTTACTCAACATACTTTTTGCAAATCATATTTTTTCCTACATTTCGATTCTCCAGAGAGTTGGATAAAATTAGGCCAGGCGCCTCACATCTCACCCTATACTAGAACACGATACAGCTTGTTTTCAGACTCTTTTTCATTTTGGTAATTTTTTTTTTAAAGATTAGAAACATGATTATTTTATAGGAAGAAATTTTAAATGAATAATTTACAAAAAAAAAAAATAAATAACTTAACCTCATAAAGAAAAAAGATAATTTAAGGAATTATTTGACCACTCGTGTGATAGGAATGTGTTTATCATTTGTGATAGTGACTACAAATTGAATAATTTACTAAAATATTTCCAAAAAGGTACAAAATAGTCCCTCTA
>NW_027108251.1:171442-178171 GCF_000696795.3 Halyomorpha halys | reverse complement strand
TACTGTGTATGCTTTGCATTTTGTACAAGTATTGGCACTTAAATAGTTCAATAATTCGTTTCAATACTTACTTTAACAATAAGCACTGGAATTGACATTACTTTTTAAATTCCAGTTGACGTTCAAACTCACTGAACGCTATAGATTGACGCTCAGGTCAGCTGGAGTTTTAAACAACTGAGAATCATGTAAAAAAAAAAATAGAAAAACGCAAAACTGGAAAAATACAGCTTTGATTTAACCTTGCAAAATCGGAACACAAATAAAAAAGAAAATTAATGGTCTGGACAGTTACATTTTCATAGCAACCTACCTGATCTAATTATGAAGGTAAAATACAAGTATTTGAAAATACAAACTATTTTGACTTATACTAGAAAATCGCGTTTGTAATTTTTGCACAGAAAGGGCCTTCTAAAATATCTTATTGGGAACAGCTATCAAAACCATGAAATATTGATATATTAAAAAATTGTCTTTACAATTGCAGCTATCTTTTTTTTTTTAGAGTGAGAGAAATACTTTATTCGTCTATGCTGCCCAAATACATCAGGTTGCTATCTCACACAGCATCCTTATCAATCCGTAATCGGACATATATAAATTAGATATAATTACATGGTATAATAAAATAGTAAAAACCAGTTTTTTTTTCCCTACAGTTTCCTTTTATTCAGAATTTCAGTTTATACGCCAAATACAAATATTTCAATTCATTCCTTTTTTTTCTTTCTCTATTCTGTTCCTTGAATTTCATCATTTCACAATTTTTAATTCACCCGATCAATAAATTTTTAATAACTCATTTTTGTATATATCTTCTTAGAGATTCATAAACAACTCAAAACTATTCTTCTAACAGTCCAACATTTATATTTATTTCGAGGTTTTTATTTGATTTCTTAGTAAATAACCGCTTGTTTAATATTTTTTTATTTTCCAAAATATTCCAATTTTCTTGTTCAAGATGTTTATCAAGAAATTGTCATTTTTTTTTTTTTTGTTTCTTTACTTTTTTTATTTACTATGTATCTTAATTTCTACCTGAAAAAATTATATATTTTATTTTTAGTAAATTGTATTTCAAATATTATTATTTTCATATATTTGAAACACACTAATATTTTTTTAGTTATTTATATATCAATTTTTGTTTTCTTTTTTACATTAATTTTTGATTTCTCGTTTCTTTTTTAGTTTGTTTTTCTTGTTTTTTACTTATATCTATTCTTTTTTTTTAATTTTACATAATACTCCAACCCCCTGTTATATCTCTAGACTACTACTGAGGTAAATAAATAAATAAAAATTGTACGTTGTAATAAAATTAATTACTAACATTTTTTTATATGTGTATTAGTAGTTTATTTTAGAATGTGTGTAGTTATATTCCATCATATTACACTTTACATCATATATGGAGTAAAAGCTGAGATGGCCTCAAAACTTGTCTGTCACGTGCCTTCAAAATTATACTTACGCCACTGCAACCAATAGCTAAATTTTTCGGGTATGGAGTATTTGAATCCAAGTAATTACCAAAATGACATTGGTTTCGCAAAGACTAATGCCCATGATTTCGCTTACTGAACTTGTATCATTATGGCTAATCCGTGTGTATTTCAGCCAATCCCGGTTAGTATTAGTTTTTCTTCGATTAACACATAGATGAATAGCGTATAATTTTATGATCTACTCAGTATACATTACATATCATGCACCCTGATCAAAATCCAGCCAAATCATTAGGAATTAATACCAGAGGCATAACCAAAAGTTGGGAAGTTTCACAAGCACCTATGCAAACGTAACATCTGGATATTTGTAAACTACAATTTTATAAATCTTGTTATTTTTATTTTAACTGATTTTGGTTGAAGTGAAAATTTTTAGAGGTGGCTCTAGGTCTCTAGAGTATGTAGTCTACAGAGTGAGTGTTAGAAAATCTAGATCATTATAGAAATTATAATGATATTTTTCAATTTATCATATTACTAATATTGGATTTTATCTATTTACAAAATTCCATTAAAGTTTACATTGTGTAAGCTATTTTATTGTGTCAATAAAAATATTTTATATCATGTACTTGTCTTACAAAATGGATAAGAAGAAAAATTGAACAGTATGGAAAAGTTTTTGGCCTGTACTTTAATTATCTAAGATTAAGGTAATACTACATGCTCTGAGATAAGTCATATCTCATACTGGTAAAGTCATGAGTTCTTTTTTTTTTTTAATTTATTGAATTTGAATAAATATTTAAAAGCAGGACGTAAATTTTAGTAAACTGTTATATTTTCGTTTCTGTCATACTTTTCTGAAAGAAAAATGTAAGGTTTGACAGCGAGATATACTATTAAAAGTGCTTTTCAGTTAACTGTTGAAATCTGACAGCCATTCCCCCAACTGAAACGTGCCGAATGGTATTGAGTAGAAAGTAAGACTATCGCCGACTTCAAAATGAACTTCATCATTTTACTGTAAGCCCTTCTTTAGATTAGCTTTATAATTCAATTTTGGCACGTTAATATTCATAAAGCTTATGAAGATATTACAACTTTATGATTATATAACAGTCAATGAAACGTAAAAATTAAATAAGAAAAAAAATTATAAACAATACATTTTTTTTAATTTATTTATTTAACGTGATTTACAACAGTACTAGTAATAAATACAATAAGTAAATATGTTGTATGCTTCAATTACACTTGAAAATCTTAGGAAGGAACCACCCATTGGTGGTACGTCAAGCATTAATTTAAATTAGAAGGTCCCGAGCCATCTTCTTTTCAGACACCTCGGAGGATTATCAGGGATTGTTAAAGACGAGAGATTAAGAATCAATGGGTTAGGGTGAGTAAGGAGTTTGGAATGAAAAGACGCATATCTGTTTTGGGCCAAATCTGCAACGACTGGGATGTTAAGGTGTTTGTGGGTGAGTTTATTTGTAACGTAATAAGGAGCAGCAATGATTTTGGATGGTAAAGATTGAATGCGGGAGGAATTTGATGGTTTGGTAGAGCCCCAGAGCTCAATTCCATAAGTTCAAATTGTTCTGATTATCGTAGTCTTGTTTGTGGTTTCAAGTAAGTCTCTTGTCAAGATGCAGTCCTAAGTATCGAATCTGTTCAACAGGCGTTAGTGGAGTATTTAGAAAGGATACTGTAGGACAGGAGGGTAGAGGTTAACGACGGAGAATGAAGGTGATCTGGTGGGATTTGTCAGGATTTATTTTGATTCTCCAGTTTGAAGAATGGTGTCAAACAATAAATGTAAAAATAACAGATAAAAAGAAAGAACATTAAAGAAAGTACAAAGTAGGAAATGGAAAAAGGGGGACAAGAATAAAATTAAGAATAAAGGAAGAAAATGAGTGAGGCTTTATTCTTCATTTTATTCTCACCCCCCTTTTTCTATCTCTTAGTTTCTACTTTCTTTTATATTCCTTTTTTATCTGTCATTATTTCCATTTTACATTTATCGTCTATAACTTTTTACGTTTCATTGACTCTCCTTTTAATTTTTCATTTATCCTTTTTACTTATGTTAAGTGTTTCTATCTTTATTAGCCCTGACGAAGCTCTGCAACGTAGGGCGAAACGTTGGTTCCATTAACATAGTTATTACTATTTGAGTTTTTATTTGACCGTACCCGAACCATCTTCCATTTATTATTAAACACGGTCAATCAGTGATATTCAAAAAATATCATAATATTAACATGGTTGAGGATTAATAATGAGCTTACAAATAGAAGTGGAAATCATGTGCCAACCAAAATACAACTAAATAAATAATAACATTAAACTGGTTGAGCTAGTAGTAAAGAATTAAAAGAAGTACCTTTATAAAAATAAAATAAACTAAAATATTACTAAAATAAATTCTTGTATGTTCATGTCGATCTTATCAATCAATGTTCTTACATGTTTATAAGATTAATAACTGTTAATGAAATGTTTGTCAGTTCTATTTTATTATATTTAAAAATATTTCATTTTAAAAATTTTTTTTTCATTTTCGCATGGCACTTTAATGGCATAAAATACTTATGTTGAAATGATATAATATTTTAATAGAATACTACAAACTTGCTAACGTAATTAGTGATAATGGTTGCGATTAAAAAAAAAACTTTAAAATTATATAAATAAATAATCAGTGCGCAATGAATAAATTTAAATACAGAATAAATTGTATTATTCAAGCTATTTATTTTACTGTCACCCGGACACTTTTAACAAAAGTTTTATAAATTTTTTGGTAAGAAACAGCAATTTTAACTGTTAAACTAGTCAGTCACAAGCAAATCTAACAATTTAATAACATTTGAAGTTAATAAATAATAATACACTTAATAAAAATTAACAATGATTTTTTTATTAAAATAAGTTGTGATTAGAACAGAATGACACATCATTTTTGCTCCCTAATATCCGGATATTTAATGGCAGAACTTTATCTTATTATTAGTCCAGATGTATTTTAATTTATTCAATTTTTATATAGGACAATTTTCGGTTGTTTCTAAATGAAGTAGTACTTAAATTTCTGAATATTTATTTATCATAAACATTTTTTTTAAATCATAAATAATAATTCCTTTAAAAACTAAATCTTTATTCTCATATCTAACATTGACTAACATAGAAAACTAATGAAATAAGAAAGGAATAAAGGAACAATATAATGTTTAATGAGAATCGATTAAATGGGGGGATGTCATCTAATTGATTCAGCTTTACTTAAAATATTTCTCTTTATAATGATGAGTCCAGATTTCTAGAAAATAATTATTTTTATTAAAATTTTCAGAGATTGTTCTAAAAATAACCAAAATCATACGTATCAATTAAGTAAATAGAACACTTTTAATATATTTTAGTCAGTGTAAGAAATGTATATTTGGAGTACACAACTTTAATCAGCAAAGGTTCATTGCAGTTAATTATATATTTATATTTTTATAACAAGAATAATCGAAAAGATTTTGATTAAGTATAATACTGGAGATTGTAGAACCATAGAAGAGAAGATTTGAACGTTATTTTTGTACAACTATAAAAAAAAGTCTGATTAAGAAATAATTTGAATTTTTTCTTTTTATCGTATATTTTTGTATAATTTCTATTATTTTTTGTGCTTTATCATAAATAATTTATTTATTTTTTATTCCAGCTATATTCATGAGTACATGTTTACAGTTATCGTTGTACATAATTGTGATAAATTAATCGTCATTATCTTATTATTTGTTGGTAGTGATTAATGTTAAGGTGTGATAGCTTTAGATTAAACATGATATTGTTCCTTTATTCCTTTCTTATCTTATCATTTTTCTATGTTAGCCAATTAGGAATGAAAATAAACTTTTAATTCTTAAAGGAATAATTATTTATGATCGATTTTAAAAATTTTTTATAAAATATTCAGAGAAGAAATTTAAGCATTACTTCATTTAGAAACAACCGAAAATTGTCCTATATAAAAATTGTACATATTAAAACACATCTGGACTAATAATAAGATCAATTTCTGCCATAAAATATAATATAAATATTTGAAATAAAGCTGAATCGATTATATGAGGGGGGGGTGTGAATAGAGTTGTACAACATAGGTAATTCTTAATAACAATGACTAATATACTTACAGATTACCTATATCAAGCATAGTTCTAATTTATTTAATTTCAGATATAGCTGAAAACTTCAAGAATATTTAGAAGATAAATGAAAAATAGATTTTTAAAAATTTACAAAGCTGTCAAGGCCAAAAGTCGGACTCCAAAAAGGTTTGTAATAGAAGCTAGGGGAGAGTGGGGTCGGCCGTATATATAGCCAGAAGGTTTTTCTAGAACCAACACATTCTCAACACTAGTCTTCACCATGATCAAGGTAAAGTTTCGGTTTTTTTTACTGCTATAATTTTTATAGTAATAATAATATCACAATAAAAATGCCGTCATTTTTCTATAAAGCTATAGTAATTAAATTAAAGGTATCAAATGGTAAAAATGCATCTGATAAATTCATTTACCATAGTCATATTCATTTTCAAAATTTTTATATTTATATTTCTTATTACTTGTGTTATATATTTAAATAATATTTAGCTGAAAGTGTTCAAGATATTTTTTCAATAATAATTCCTCAGAATATTTTATTCATTCTTTCGTGATTAATTCATCAAATTATTAAGCTATTTTCATGATCAATAAAATATTTTTTTTTCACTTTCAATTCCCTAATATGGAATATATTTACAATTAGGAGTTCAACCTAGTAACTGTTGCCATGTCGACGCAATTATTTAATTTTTTTTTTTATTTCACCTAACCAATATACGAGCCTTTCAGTTGACAGTATTATTAATTCCATGAAATGAATTTTAGTACTTTCAATATTGAGTTTACAACAATATACCATTGAATTAGCGTTTCATAATGCAAATTTAATAAAATATAATTTCTTCTTTATTAAATTCGTTTAGAATCTTGACTCGAATATATAAAGTTATATGTTCATTAAAAATCCTCAATCTTCTAAGTTTCACGCAACGTGTGAGTGGAACCATTGACAGCTAAAACAACAAAAATTAAATTTCTTTGCCACCGCGAGATTAGAAAATGAGTTCGGAGGTTCAGACATAAGCATTGGCCTCCTCCAATCCGCTTCTTTAAGAATTATAATTATAAAATATTAAAATGACGGTCTTAGATTA
>NW_027108251.1:167056-170797 GCF_000696795.3 Halyomorpha halys | reverse complement strand
ATGAGTTCGGAGGTTCAGACATAAGCATTGGCCTCCTCCAATCCGCTTCTTTAAGAATTATAATTATAAAATATTAAAATGACGGTCTTAGATTATTTATTGATATTATATGGGCCCCAGACCATGGAGGTCTAACTCCTCGCGCGATGTATTAGGAAAAACATCGCAAGTTTCTTTACGTGGTTCGTAACTCCCACACCTATTTCTTGTGAGTGTCATCCATTGGCTAACGGGCCTCACAAATGCCCCGGGAATGTTGGGAGTGAGTTTTTGTATTATTTTATGCGTGAAAAAAACCCTGGTGGGATCGGGACTCGATCTGACAACCTTTAGGTTGGTAGACTGGCGCGTTACAACTGCTAAAATTGAAAAACATTAAAAATAATTTAAATAATAAAATTAATAAGGCTTGAAGGGGAATACTTTTAAAAGAAGAGGTCGACACTTACATTATTGTGGCTTTTCCAAGAAGGTTTAGTGAACCCTCAGTAGAATTATTTTTTAATTATTAAAAAGCTTTTTCGAAAGATATGTCACAAACTTTGTTCTTTACAGTTCGTAGTCTTTGCCCTCGCCATCTCGGCTGTGCACTGCCAGTACGGCGGCTACCAAAAGGAGCAAGCACCCGAGTACAAGGAACAGGATTACTACGCTCCCGCTCACTATAACTTCGATTACGCCGTCCACGACGAACACACCGGAGACATCAAGAGCCAGAAGGAGCAGAGGGAAGGAGACAGGACAGATGGTGAATACACTCTCGTCGAACCTGATGGTACTCTCAGGGTTGTCAAGTACTACGTCGATGGCAAGTCTGGATTCGTAGCTGAGGTACACAGAGAACCCGGCAAGTACAAGCCAGCTCCTGAACCAGCCTACAAGAAGCAAGAACCAAGCTACTACAAACCACGGCCAAGCTACCAGAAGGCTGAACCATCCTACTACAAACCACAGCCAAGCTACGAGAAAGCTGAACCATCCTACTACAAACCACAGCCAAGCTACCAGAAGGCTGAACCATCCTACTACAAACCACAGCCTTTTTACAACAAACCAGAGCCAAGCTACTACAAACCACAGCCAAAATATTACTAAGAAACCAATCTGTGTTATAGATTGCTCTTTTTTATAATGTATTATATGTAAAAATAAATTTTTATACTTTTATAATAAAATAGACTTTGATTTTTAAACCTCTATCATATAATGTTTTTGACGTAAAAGATGTTTAAAACTACTACAAGCCACAGCCAAAATATTACTAAGAAACCAATTTATATTATATATTCCTCTTTTTTATAATTTATTATATGTATAAATAAAGTTTTATACTTTTCTTAATAAAAATTTCTGATTTTTTAATGTTTCCATTCACTGCAGTAGGGGGGAAAGGGACAACAATTTTCATCGTAAAACATCTAATCTAAATTTTTACCTATCATAACAAAACAGACTTCGAAACTCAGTTTTCCAAAAAAAAGATTAGCATCACCCATTTTATCTTTTTTTTTTTGACAAAAATGACTAGTTCAATTATCGTAGTCGAACCGCAGTTCAATTAAGAAAGAAAATGAGTTCATATAGTTCGGACAGATTTCACTTAATATTAGTGGTGAAAAAGATATTATGGATTGAATTTCAACTTGCTATAATATACAATAAAGACTCAAACTGTAATCTACAAGATTTCATACTGAAAGATCTGTACATATCGTTCAAAACCTTCCATGAACACGCTAAATCTAATATCTTTACATTTATATAAAGCTTGGTGATCCATGTCTTCCTAAAAGACATAGGGTTAAAAAATTATCATTGGAAATGAAAGAATAGCTTATTTTAAGCTTTGTGTTGCATCAAATATTATATGTGACTATTTGTTCCAAATTGACGGTAACGTTCGAAATAAGTTGTATAACCGCCTATGGATTTGAAGATAAGCAGTACACCATTCTGCTGCAAAAGCTTAAGGAAAAATGAAAGCTCCCAGGTGAAAGAAAAAGAAATATTGGTAGAAAGGAGAAATGGAAACAGGAGTGGCTGAGAAAAAAACGTTATATTCCTACTAGGTTCTCAAAATGTTTCAGCACTACAAAACAATTGGCAAAGATATACAATGGAAAAAAAAACTCAGCAATGAACGAATCCTGTGAAAGAAAGAACATTTTTATTATAAAATGCATGCATGCTCAAAAACAAAAACAGGCCTAAAAGGTATTATAGCCAACAAAATATTTGAAGCAATCGAATTTACTTGACCTTGTTCCGCAGGTTGAGATGGTAATGTATTCTGAACTTCTAAAGGAGGAGAGACATAAATATTATCAGTGAAATGTTACCGGAACAGAAGATATGGATCCAGTATCTACTGGATAAAGCACTAAAAGTGGTGAGTAACGGAAGGTGGAAAGATGGAAGCCTATAATACGATTCCGCCATGCTAAGAGTTATCTGATAAAATTCTATCAAAAGCTTATATAAGAGGTATTTGTGATCTTTGTTTTAACATGTTAAATGGAAAAACTTATGTCAAATGGAGAAATATATCCTTCTTTTGCACTGTTAAAACGATATAACATATAACGTGGTTGGGAGACTGCCACTAGGTCTGCTAAATGGAGAATGACGTAACGCAACAGACCAACGGAGCTCGTCACCATTTGTTTGTTGTGTTAGGTTACTTGCTCCTAGTTTTTGCTTTGATTGTGTTAAACAAAAATAACGCGAACTACAAGCAACTAACCTATCAAAACGACAATAAACAAAATGTTCTTGAGCTCAGCTGGTCTCTTGAGTGACGACATTCTCCATTTAGCAGACCTACTAACAGCCTCTGAACTAAATTTTATATCCTTTTAACATGCTAAAAGAAGAAAATATTTCTCCATTTAACACACTTTAAAATGTTAAACTAAAGATCATGAAACTCCTTTTGTCACTGATGATTTTTTAATCTATCTTTCAGAAGGATCTAGATGACCAATGTTGTCTATAAATACAAAAATATCGAAGATGCTGAACATAATGTATACATTTTTCAGAATGAAGACTTGTATATACAGTTTGGTAAATTGTATATAATAGCATGTTGAAATTAAATCTGTAATGTATTTTATGTCAATAATATAATTGTAGGAAGATAGTCCGAGTGGTAGTCGGCAAAGGTATCAAAATAGAAAAAGAAAACTATTTGTTGTTAATCAACTTTTCGCCCCACTTTGCAGGGCTTCTCCGGGACTAAAAAGATACAAGCACTTAACATAAGTAAAAAGGGTAAATAAAAAATTAAAAGGGGATTCAATGATGGGCCTTACGAAGCCCTGCAAAGTGGGGCGAAACGTTGGTTAACAATAAATAGTTTTCTTTTCCTATTTTGATAACTTTATTGACTACCATCCGGACAATCTTCCTACAATCTACTTCATACGGTCAACTATCCTCTTCCGATGTCAATAATATTAGATTATAGATAGCAGTTTCAAAATCAAAGTCAATTTTATAAAAATATAAACATTTGTTTGTACATATAATACATTAACCGTTTTAACTATTCGTGGAAAATATGAACATCT
The DNA here is from genome assembly GCF_000696795.3 of Halyomorpha halys. Taxonomy (NCBI): domain Eukaryota; kingdom Metazoa; phylum Arthropoda; class Insecta; order Hemiptera; family Pentatomidae; genus Halyomorpha; species Halyomorpha halys. The sequence goes on along the minus strand of NW_027108251.1, from coordinate 167,225 downwards.
TATGAACAAATTTATCAGAATGAAAATTGGTATATGAGTTTTGGGCTCCTATTCCATGTTATTGTATGTTGAAATTAAATTTTAAACATCTTTTACGTCAAAAACATTCCATGATAGAGGTTTAAAAAAGTTAATTTTATTATAAAAGTATAAAAATTTATTTTTACAT
>NW_027108251.1:164947-167006 GCF_000696795.3 Halyomorpha halys | reverse complement strand
TTAAACTAAAGATCATGAAACCACTTTTGTCACTGATGATTTTTTAATCTAATGTCTTTCAGAAGGATGTAGATGACCAATGTTGTCTATAAATATAAAAATATCGAATCTAGCATATTTAGCTCTTCCTGAAAGATGCTGAACATAATGTATAAATATATCAGAATGAAGACTTGTATATAAAGTTTGGTACATTGTATATAATAGCATGTTGCTATTAAATCTGTAATGTATTTTGAATCAATAATATTATTGTAGGAAGATAGTCTGAGTGATGGTCGGTAAAGGTATCAAAATAGTAAAAGAAAACTATTTATTGTAAATCAACTTTTCGCCCCACTTTGCAGGGCTTCTCCGGGACTAAAAAGATACAAACACTTAACATAAGTAAAAAGGGTAAATAAAAAATTAAAAGGGGATTCAATGATGGGCCTTACGAAGCCCTGTAAAGTGGGACGAAACTTTGGTTAACAATAAATATTTTCTTTTCCTATTTTGATATCTTTATTGACTACCATCCGGAATATCTTTCTACAATCTACTTCACACGGTAACTATCCTCTTCCGATGTCAATAATATTAGATGATAGCAGTTTTAAAATCAAAGTCAATTTTATTATAAAAGTATAAAAATTTATTTTTACATATAATACATTATATAAAAGAGCAATCTATAACACAAATTAGATTCTTAGTAATACTTGGGCTGTGGTTTGTAGTAGCTTGGTTCTGGTTTGTTGTAACTAGGCTGAGGCTTGTAGTAGGATGGTTCAGCTTTCTGGTAGCTTGGTTGTGGTTTGTAGTATGATGGTTCAGCTTTCTGGTAGCTTGGCTGTGGCTTGTAGTAGCTTGGTTCTTGCTTCTTGTAGGCTGGTTCAGGAGCTGGCTGGTACTTGCCGGGTTCCCTGTGTACCTCAGCTACGAATCCAGACTTGCCATCGACGTAGTACTTGACAACCCTGAGAGTACCATCAGGTTCGACTAGGCTGTATTCACCTTCGGTCTTGTCTCCTTCCCTCTGCTCCCTCTGGCTCTTGATGTCTCCTGTGTGTTCGTCTTTGACGGAATAATCGAAGTTGTAGTGAGCGGGTGCGTAGTAGTCCTGTTCCTTGTACTCGGGTGCTTGCTCCTTGTTGTACCCGCCGTACTGGCAGTGCACAGCCGAGATGGCGAGGGCGAGGACTACGAACTGTAAAAAACAAAGTAATTTGAAACATTACTTTTGAATTTTTTTTAGTTATTATTGAATCTTCACACTTTGGGCTCATGAATCGTCTTCTAAAGCCCATTTTTTGAATTTCTTCCACTTCATCCACCCACTGCAAGAGTGGTCTTCCTCTACCCAATGTTCCATCAGATCGGACTCCGGGTAAGCATTTGAGGGCTGATACCCGGGGCACATGTATGACAACAAAGTGAAAAACATCTTTTAAACAATTATTATTCGGTAAAATATTTGGGACATTATTGGAATAATGTTATGCACCATATAGTATAAGGGGTTATTGAACCCTTCATATTTCACATCCGAGGCGCCTTTACCCTATTAAATAAATAAAACAAGTTCCTAAAAAATATAAATATAAAAAATTGTGAAAAATAAAACAAACTTTCCGTCCTGATAAATTTAAACTGATCATAAAAATATAATATATAATCTAATAAAAAATCTTTTTATTCAATTCCGATAAATTGATACCATTTGATACCCCCAATTTAATTTAATTTATCTATTAATTTAAAAACAGAAACCATAATAACAAAAAACCTAAAACTTTACCCTGATCATGGTGAAGACTAGTGTTGAGAATGTGTTGGTTCTAGAAAAACCTTCTGGCTTTATATACTGCCGGCCCCACTCTCCCCATTCCAACTTCTATTACAAACCTTTTTGGAGTCCGACTTTTGGCCTTGACAGCTTTGTAAATTTTAAAAATCTAATTTTCATATAGCACTCAGAGAGTATTCGTCATAGTTTACACAATAGACTTTTCTATAGTTTAGTTGTGTTGCTCGATAATATTTTAGGACGAGAAAGGCCAAGAATAACTTATTTTGT
>NW_027108251.1:161894-164454 GCF_000696795.3 Halyomorpha halys | reverse complement strand
CATAGATTACTCAATAGCAAAAGCAAGTATGTTCCCTGCTCCTACTTTTGTTCAACCTAAATTAAAAAGGAAAGGAAGATAATTGAGAATGTTGTAAAAATCTTTAAACCTTGCTGATTTGCTAAAAATTTCATCTTTTGTTCCCTAGCTTTAAAATCAGTCAAATCTCAACAGATATTCGAATCATAAAAAAAGGTGTACTAATGATACTAGTTTCCATTGAAAGTTTTTGTTTTCACTCCACGATTTGTGAATTTTTAAGAACTTCCTATACAAAATTGAATTTTATGAGTTTTTCCATTTTTTCTTAATTTTCGAATTTGCCTATGACTCATGAAAAAATCAAACAAACAATGTCAGGAAACTTACTATTTATATTCAGTTAGATCAGAGATCGATTATTTCCAAGTACTTAATTACGTTCATAAGGTTTAATTAAGTTTATTTGAAAAATGATGGATGATTGGGACCGCAAGTTAAGCTTCGATTTTTGTCGAAAATAAAAAAAAATAAATTCACGTTTAAAAATGTATTTGTGGGTAGTTAATTTGTTTCTAATTCGTTTATGAAAACAAAAATTAAATTAAAATATTAAATAATTCCGGTACTCGGAAATGTCAGTCCAATCTTGTGAGTTTAATACTAGAACTTGATATTTTAAATACTTCTTACGACGAATCATTTTACTTAATTTTCCAAAATCTTAAAATCATAAAAATTAAACAGTGCATTTATATGCAACTTTGTCATCTACTCATACATTAATATGAGATTGTGTTAAAAGATCATCAATAGAAATTTAAGCATAGTTTATTGCAACGCTGTCGCTGTTTTGTGCTGTATCAAATATCTACATTTTATATTGATAGCAAATTTTCAAATCCATAGACACTTATTGACTTATTTCAAGCTACTACAAGCCACAGCCAAGATATTACTAAGAAACCAATTTATATTATATATTCCTCTTTTTTTATAATTTATTATGTGTACAAATAAATTTTTATACTTTTATAATAAAAACTTCTTATTTTTTAATGTTTCCATTCACTGCAATAGGAGGGAAAATAGCCACAAATTGTCATCGTAAAACAACTAAACCCAACCTTAATTATTTTTTATTTATCATAACAAAACAGACTTCAACAACTCAGTTTTCCGCCAACAAAGTGTAGCGTCATTTTTTTTTCCTTTTACAAAAATGACCAGTTCAATTATCGTAGACAAACCGCAGTTCAATTAAGAAAGAAAATGAGTTCACAAAATTTGAAACAAAGTTCGGAAACCTTTTCAAGTAATATTATTGGTGAAAAATATATTATGGACTGATTTTCAACATGCTATTATATACAATAAAGACTAAAACTGTAATCTACAAATGGAGAATGACGTCACACAACAGACCAACAGAGCTCGTTACCATTTGTTTGTTGTGTTAGATTACTTGCTCTTGGTTTGGGCGACGACATTCTCCATTTAGCAGACCTACTAACAGACTCCCAACTAAATTTTATATCGTTTTAACATGCTAAAGGAAGAAAATATTTCTCCATTTAATACACTTTATAATGTTAAACTAAAGATCATCGATACCCCTTTCGTCACTGATGATTTTTTATCTAATGTCTTTCAAAAGGACGTATATGACCAATGTTGTCTATAAATACAAAAATATTGAATCTAGCATTTTTAGCTGTTCCTGAAAGATGCTGACCATAATGTATAAATTTATCAGAATGAAAACTTGTATATACAATTTGGTACATTGTATATAATAGCATGTTGCCATTAAATCTGTAATGTATTTTGAATCATTAATATTATTGTAGGAAGATAGTCCAGGTGGTGGTCGGTAAAGTTATGAAAATAATTGTACGCTGTGTTCCAATCGGACAGCCCATGCGAAGCTCTACAAAGTGGGGCGAAACGTTGGTTAACAATAAATAGTTTTCTTTTACTATTTTGATAACATTATTTACCGCCATCCGGACAATCTTCCTACAATCTAATTCACACGGTAACTATCCTCTTCCGAAGTCAATAATATTAGATTACAGCAGTTTAAAAATCAAAGTCAATTTTATTATAAAAGTATAAAAATTTATTTGTACATATAATACATTATAAGAAAAAGCAATCTATAATACAAATTGGATTCTTAGTAATATTTTGGCTGTGGTTTGTAGTAGCTTGGTTCTGGTTTGTGGTAACTAGGCTGAGGCTTGAAGTAAGATGGTTCAGCCTTCTGGTAGCTAGGCTGAGGTTTGTAGTAGGATGGTTCAGCTTTCTCGTAGCTCGACTGAGGTTTGTAGTAGCTTGGTTCTGGCTTCTTGTAGGCTGGTTCATCAGGAGCTGGCTTGTACTTGCCGGGTTCCCTGTGTACCTCAGCTACGAATCCAGACTTTCCATCGACGTAGTACTTGACAACCCTGAGAGTACCATCAGGTTCGACGAGGCTGTATTCACCTTCGGTCTTGTCTCCTTCCCTCTGCTCCCTCTGGCTCTTGATGTCTCCTGTGTGTTCGTCTTTGACGGAATAATCGAAGTTGTAGTGAGCGGG
>NW_027108251.1:157484-160039 GCF_000696795.3 Halyomorpha halys | reverse complement strand
CTAAAAATTTCATCTTTTGTTCCCTAGCTTTAAAATTAGTCAAACCTCAACAGAAATTCGAATCATAAAAAAAGGTGTACTATTGAAACTAGTTTCCATTGCAAGTTTTTGTTTTCACTGCACGATTTGTGAATTTTTAGAACTTTCTATATAAAATTGAATTTTATGAGTTTTTCAATTATTTCTTAATTTACAAATTTGCCTATGACTCATGAAAAAATCAAACAAATAATGTCAGGAAACTTACTATTTATATTTAGTTAGATAAGCGATCTAATTACTATTTGAGTTATTTATTATTTATCTTATATAATACGCATGGTCAATCAACTAGGTTCAAAAATGTTTGATAATTATTCCATGTACATATAAATATTATAAATTACTTAATAAAGTTACTTTTTTCTGGATTTGGGTACTTTATTCGCAATTTTACACATTTTTGGTACTTCATTATTTGTCGGTATATTACTGCTGAGAATATGCGGTCTCTAAATATTGTTGCGAAATACAAAACGAAATGTTTAAAAAATAGTGCATTTGTATCCAACTTTGTCATCTACATCCATTGATATTAGATTGTGTTAAAAGACCATCAATAGTAATTTAAACATTGCTTATTGCAATGCTGTCGCTGTTTTGTGCTGTATCAAATATCTACATAGCTGTATTTTATATAGATAGCAAATTTTCAAATCCATAGACACTTATTGACTTATTTCAAGCTACTACAAGCCACAGCCTAAATATTACTAAGAAACTAATTTATATTATATATCCCTCTTTTTTATAATTTATTATATGTGCAAATAAACTTTATACTTTTATAATAAAAATTTCTTATTTTTTAATGTTTCCATTCACTGCAGTAGGGGGAAAAAGGGCCACAAATTGTCATCGTAAAACATCTAATCTAAATTTTTTTCCTATCATAACAAAACAGACTTCGACAACTCAGTTTTCCATCAAAAAAGAGTACCATCACCATTTTTCTTTTCTTTTTTTTTTTGACAAGACTGACTAGTTCCATTATCGTAGTCGAACCGTAGTTCAATTAAGAAAGAAAATGAGTTCACAAAGTTCGGAAAACTTTTCACTTAATATTATTGGCGAAAAAGATATTATGGAATGAATTTCAACATGCTATAATATACAATAAAGACTCAAACTATAATCTACAAGATTTCAGATTCTGACAGATTTGTACATATCGTTCAGAACTTTCCATAAACATGTTAAATCTAATATCTTTACATTTATATAATCCATGGTCACCCATGTCCTCCTGAAAGATATAGTGTTAAAAAACTATCATTGGCAATGAAAGGATAGCTTATTTTAAACTTTGTGTCGCATCAAATATTATATCTGACTACTTGTTCCAAATTGATTGTAACGTTCAAAGTAAGTTGTATAACCGCTTATGGATTTGAGAATAAACAGAACACCATTCTCCTGCAAAGCTTTACGAAAACTTAGAGCTCCCAAATAAACGAAAAAAAAATAGTACTAGAACGGAGAAATGGCGGAAGAGCAGTGGCTTAGAAAAAAAGAACGTTATATTCCTACTAGGTTCTCAAAACGTTTCAGCTCTATAAAACAATTGGTGATGATATAAAATGGAAAAAAAAAACTCAGCAATGAATGAATCCTGTGAAAGAAAGTACATTTTTATTGTAAAATGCATGCATGCTCAATAACAAAAACAGACCTAGAAGGTATTATAGCCAACAAACTATTTAAAAAATCGAATTTACTTGACCTTGTTCCGCAGGCTGAGATGGTAATGTTTTCTGAACTTCTAAAGGAAGAAAGACATAAATATTATCAGTGAAATGTTTCCGGAACAGAAGATATGGATCCAGTATCTACTGTAGAAAGCACTAAAAGGGGTGAATAACGGAAGATAGAAATATGGAAGCCAATGATACAATTCACTGAGTAGTAAGAGTTATCTAATAAAATCCCATCAAAAGCTTATATATGGGGTATTCATGATCATGATCTTTAGTTTAACATGTTAAATGGAAAAACTTATGTTAAATGGAGAAATATTTCCTTCTTTTGCCATGTTAAAACGATATAACATGCAACCTATCAAAATGACAACAGACAGAATAGTGTTGAGCTCAGCTAGTCTCTTGCGTGAAGACATTCTCCATTTAGCGTAGGTCTGCTAAACTGTGCTCTCTAACAGACTCCTAACTAAATTTTATATCGTTTTAACATGCTGAAAGAAGAAAATATTTTTCCATTTAACACACTTTAACATGTTAAATTAAAGATCATGAATTTCTATTAAGATGTGTTTCAATCGGACAGCCCTTACGAAGCCCTGCTTGGTGGGCTTAACAATAAATAGTTTTCTTATACTATTTTGATAACTTTATTGACCACCATCCGCACTATCTTCCTACAATCTACTTCATACGGTCAACTAACCTCTTCCGATGTCAATAATATTAGATGATAGCAGTTTTAAAATCAAAGTCAATTTTATTATAAAAGTATAAAAATTTATTTGTACATATAATACATTATAAGAAAAAGCAATC
>NW_027108251.1:154678-157164 GCF_000696795.3 Halyomorpha halys | reverse complement strand
GTGTGTTCGTCTTTGACGGAATAATCGAAGTTGTAGTGAGCGGGTGCGTAGTAATCTTGTCCCTTGTACTCGGGCGCTTGCTCCTTTTGGTAGCCGCCGTACTGGCAGTGCACAGCCGAGATGGCGATGGCGAGGACTACGAACTGTAAAAAACAAAGTAATTTGAAACATAACTTTTCAATTTTTTTTTTAGTTATTATTGAATTATTCCACTTTGGGCTCATGAATCATCTTCTAAAGCCCATTTTTTAAATCTATTTCACATCATCCACCCACCTCAAGCGTGGTCTACCTCTAACCCGTGTTCCATCAGATCGGACTCCGGGTAAGCATTTGAGGACTGATATCCGGGCCATACGTAAAGTAAATAGGTAATAAATAAATGATGAAAGAGTGGAAAATATCTGGTAAATAATTATTAATCGGTAATATATCCCCTTATAGATTTAAATAAATATAATAAGGTCATAAAACATATAAATATAAAAAATGTGTGAAAAATAAAATAAACTTTCCATTCTGATAAATTTAAACTGATCATAATAAATGTAGTATATAATCTACTAAATAATCTTTTTATACAATTCATCCGATACATTTTTACCATTTGATGCTCCAAATTAAATTTAATTTATATATTAATTTAAAAACAGAAACGATAATAACTAAAAAACCTAAAACTTTACCTTGATCATGGTGAAGACTAGTGTTGAGAATGTGTTGGTTCTAGAAAAACCTTCTGGCTATATATACGGCCGACCCCACTCTCCCCTAGCTTCTATTACAAACCTTTTTGGAGTCCGACTTTTGGCCTTGACAGCTTTGTAAATTTTTAAAAATCTATTTTTCATTTATCTTCTAAATATTCTTCCAGTTTTCAGCTATATACATTTCAATAAAAACATCTTTAATATAACACTTAGAGAGTGTTCGTCATAGTTAACACAATAGACTTTTCTATAGTTTAGTTTTGTTATTTGGTAATGTTTTAGGACGAGAAAGGCCAAGAATAACTTATGTCGTACAATTTGTTTATGCATATCCGCCTCATCAAATCGACCGAGCTTCTTACAAAAAATATTTCGGTTTGTAATGACACAAATACAGAGTTCCGAAATACGGAAAAAAATTATTTTTTTCAATTTTTTGAATAATGTGAAAACCAATTTTAATGTATGCGTGTTGTAATAGAAATATGGAATCTGAAGGAACTGTAAGAAATCGATTTAAAAATATTTAAAAAAAATAAATGAATAAAATAAAATCATACATTTCAATTAAGTGTAATAGAGCACATTCATTAAATTTTATCCTTTCTGAGATATGCATGTTTTGGTACTCTTCTCTAGCTTCTACTGCAAATATCTTTACAGTCCAACTTTAGATTTAGACGTCCTTAATTTACATTAATTTGCCTAGGACTCATGAAAAAATTAAAAAAATAATGTCAGGAAACTTACTATTAATATTTAGTAGATAAGAGATCCATTAAGTACTTAATTACGTTCATAAGCTTAAATTAAGTTTATTTGAAAAATGATGGATGATTAGGACCTCAAGTTAAGCTTCGATTTTTGTCGAAAATAAAAAAATAAATAATTCAGGATTAAAAATTGATTTGTGGGTAGTATAATGTGTTTATAAAAACTAAAATTAAATGAAAATATTAAATAAAATAAAATTCCTATAATTGGAAATGTCAATCCATTCTTGTGAGTTTAATACTAGAATTTAATATTTTAAATACTTCTTGCGTCGAATCATTTTACTTAATTTTCCAAAATCTAAAAAACATAGAATTTTAAAATTGAGTTTTGTAGTCATCTGAATGAAGGGGGGCGAAACGTTAGCTCACAATAAATAGTTTAATTACTATTTGAGTTATTTATTATTTTACTATTTATCTTATTTAATACGCACTGTTAATCAACTATCTTCAAAAATGTTTGACAATCGTTCTGTGAACATATAAATATTATAAATTACATAATAAAGTTACTTTTTTTTTAATTAATTTTTAAATCAATTTTATATCCAAATCCGTCTCAACACTTTATTTATTCATTAGTCCAACGTTTCGTCCTTTCTAGCCATCTTCAGGGACATCTTCAATACAAAAATCCTTCTCACATTAATTTATAATTTCTATTTGCAGGCTATTCTGCCCAGGTCATTTTCTTTATTTAAAGTTCAAAACCTCATTATTTAAAATTTAAAAACATTAACATTTATTTTTTCTATAAGATTATCAACAGTATAAAACACCACACCATATCTATTTTTCTGGATTTGTGTGCTTTATTCATTACTTTTACACATTTTTGGTTTATACTGCATTGTTTTTCGGATTTTTACTGCAGTCTCTAAATATTGTTGCGAAATTCCAAAGGAAATGTTTAAAAATTAGTGACTTAATAGAATAATGAAATACACTCAACACCAAAAAAATCAGACTATGATTTTTCCTGAATGCGATTTTTGTTTTT
>NW_027108251.1:152051-153305 GCF_000696795.3 Halyomorpha halys | reverse complement strand
ATATTTATTATTATATAATTAAGTAAGCCACCAGGGAGAGGATAGAGAAGCCTAACTAGTCGAACTATATTATCCTATATAATACTGTTTCTAATTCATATGGGGAAATTGTTCCAGCTAGTACAAATCAGTAATTCTCATGTGCTGTATTTTAGGCGTCCTTCACAAAAATGGACTGTTGACCATTGGATTGAAATTTGAATAAGTCAATGAGTTACAGTACATGATGTATTGTTATTTTGTTCAGATTGACTCATTTTCTTCCTTTGTAAAAATATTGATTTTTGTCTATAAACAAAATGGTTCTCAATTATTATTATGGATTTCATTTTCTAATGGTTTTGGGGCATACAAAATCATTCTAGTCGATTTATCCAAAAATACATGATGAGGCTACACAGCAGGTCAGTATATTAAATAAAGAAGCAAATAAAAGTAATAATTGCTTTGATAAAATATCCATAAATATAATGTGAAATCTATCGTTATTTTGTTTAAATAGTTTTTTTATAAACTATATCCATCATTTTTTTAATAATGTTAATTTTCCAACGAGAATCCAAAGGCTTTAGGGACAGTTTACCTCTTTAGGGTTTTTGTTCCACAAATAAATAGGCTGGTTCCAGGTTAAAAAGTAAAATTGTTTAGAATATTATATATTTCATATTCTCAGTTCATTATTGTTTCTGGCGTTAATAATCATTCGAGTCCATTCATTTTTTTATTTAAAGATATGTAATAAAATGACATGATATATCAAAAAGCTGCTCGGCCATTGTTTAGAATTTAAATGTTTACTTGATTTTTTTTTTTTAAATACTTATAGAGGTCTCATTATATTAAATCTTATTTGATTCCAATAATAAATCTATAATTAATGAAAATCAAATATAACTACAAAAAATAACACAATAGTTTGTATTAACATATAAAAAGTTTATTTTTACATATGTTACAAAAAAATTTACTTTTTAAAATATATTTTAACGATAGGTAGTTCTGGTTTCTTGTAGATTAGTTCAAGAGCTGGCTTGTACTTCCCGAGGTCCTTCAGTACCTTAGCTTGGAAACCAAACATTTTGGTTTTTATTCTCTACTAAATAGACAGAAATTAATTGTAGTTTGAATTATATGAATTATATGGTGTATTTTTGTAATGCTTTTTTTCTAATACAAAATTATAATCTTGTTTTGATTCATATCCCACTAGTTTTAGAAGTAGTTTTTTTAATTCTCCCTCCCCCGTAAAAATAA
>NW_027108251.1:143372-148031 GCF_000696795.3 Halyomorpha halys | reverse complement strand
ATATTTATTATTATATAATTAAGTAAGCCACCAGGGAGAGGATAGAGAAGCCTAACTAGTCGAACTATATTATCCTATATAATACTGTTTCTAATTCATATGGGGAAATTGTTCCAGCTAGTACAAATCAGTAATTCTCATGTGCTGTATTTTAGGCGTCCTTCACAAAAATGGACTGTTGACCATTGGATTGAAATTTGAATAAGTCAATGAGTTACAGTACATGATGTATTGTTATTTTGTTCAGATTGACTCATTTTCTTCCTTTGTAAAAATATTGATTTTTGTCTATAAACAAAATGGTTCTCAATTATTATTATGGATTTCATTTTCTAATGGTTTTGGGGCATACAAAATCATTCTTGTCGATTTATCCAAAAATACATTATGAAACACAGCAGGTCAGTATATTAAATAAAGAAGCAAACAAAATTAATAATTGCTTTGATAAAATATCCATAAATGTAATGAGAAATCTATCGTTATTTTTTTTATAGTTTTTTTTATAAACTATATCCATAATTTTTTTTAGAATGTTAATTTCCCAACCAGAATCCAAAGGCTTTAGGGACAGTTTACCTCTTTAGGGTTTTCGTTTCACAAATAAATAGGCTGGTTCCAGGTTAAAAAGTAAAATTGTTTAGAATATTATATATTCCATATTCTCAGTTCATTGTTGTTTCGGGCGTTAATAATCTTTCGAGTCAATTAATTTTTATATTAAAAGATATGTAATAAAATGACATGATATATCAAAACAGACAAAAAAGACAAAAGCTGCTCGGCCATTGTTTAGAATTTAAATGTTTACTTGATTTTTTTTTAAATACTTATAAGAGGTCTCAGTATATTAAATCTTATTTGAGTCCAATAATAAATCTATAATTAATGAAAATCAAATATAAACAAAAAAAATAACACAATAGTTTGTATAAACATATAAAAAGTTTATTTTTACATATGTTACAAAAAAATTGACTTTTTAAAATAAATTTTAACGATAGGTTTCTGGTTTCTTGTAGATCAGTTCAAGAGGTGACAAGTACAAGTCCGAGGTCCTTCAGTACCTTAGCTTGGAAAGCAAACATTTTGGTTTTTATTCTCTACTAAATAGACAGAAATTAATTGTAGTTTGAATTATATGAATTATATGGTGTATTTTTGTAATGCTTTTTTTCTAATACAAAATTATAATCTTGTTTTGATTCATATCCCACTAGTTTTAGAAGTAGTTTTTTTAATTCTCCCTCCCCCGTAAAAATAATAATTCGGCATCCTTCCTCTCGTATGGGCACACCTACAATATTATCCTATAGGTAAAGTATTAAGATTTAGTCCACTCTTTGCAGAGTCATATTCGATATCCATTCATAAGTGTGGAGAAGATGAAGAATAAAAACTTGAATAAGAAAATGCAAATAATATATAAAAATTTATTTTACATAACTACAAATATAGTTTTCCAATAAAACTTAATTATAGTTTGGTTTGCACTAGTATGGATCTGGTTTCTTGTAGATCGGTTTAGGTGCACTTGCTGCCTCCTTCAGTGCCTCAGCTTGGAAACAGGACTTTTTGGTTTTATCCTAAACCAAATAGACAGACGTTAAACGTGGTTTGAATTTTAGTTGTTTTTTTTTTTTAATTTTGAGTTTTTTTAACCCTCCTAAAAATAAAAATTCTTGATCCTTCCCCCAGTTTAGGCATACCTACAATATAATCCTGTTGGTAAAGAATCAAGATTTAGTGGACTCTTGTCAGACTCATAGTCGATAGCCATCGATAAGTGCGAAGAAGATTAGGATTAAAATGTGAATATGAAAATGCAGATATTAAAAAGATATATAAAAATTTATTTTACATATATTACAAAAATTGTTTTTCAATAAAACTTAATGATAGCTTGGTTTGTAGTATGATGGCTCTGGTTTCTTGTAGATTGGTTCAGGAGCTGGCTTGTACTTGCCTGGTTCCCTGTGAACCTCAGCTTGGAAGCCGGACTTTCCTTCGACTGAGTAGTGGACCTCCCTCAGGGAACCATCGGGTTCGACCAGTCTGTACTCGCCCTGGGTGTGGTCTCCTTCCCGCTGCTCCTTCTGGCTCTTGATGTCTCCGGTGTGCTCGTCGTGGACGGAGTAATGGAACTCGTAGTGAGGAGGATCGTAGTACTGCTCTTCCTTGTACTCAGGTGCCTGCTGGTGGTAGCCTCCGTACTGGCAGTGCACGGCCGAGATGGCGATGGCTAGGACTACGAACTGTAAAAAATAAATTTACAACACGTTAGCTTTAATGAAATTTATTATTATTTATGTTTTTTAATTTGTGAACAACGAACCATAATGCATGCCATAGTATCAGTAATTTTGAATATAAAATTATTTGTGATACGGTGTTTCTAGTATGCACATACTCATCACCATTATAGCAATTTTATTTTTGTTACGGGTCTAGAATAAGAAATATTTCATGATCGGTATTTAGTTGACTTATTTTGGTTGGATACTGCGGTTTTGAACTACAGCCCAGGATATAATAACACGATAAAAGTTTTTTCTGCAAAATAGTAAAAAAAATAAATATTTCGTTTAAAAGAATAAGAGTTCATTAAAGCCTCTTCAAATCACGTTTTAGTCTATTCATTTTCTATGTATATGCATAAATGATAAACTACCAAGTCTTTACCTTGATCATGGTGAAGAGAAGAAGTGAGATTGTGTTGGTGGTTCAAAACACGTCCTGATTATATATATGGGCAACCCCACTCCACTGGCTCTACTATTACAAATCTTTTAGGGCTATGCTAGATTTTTCTATTATTTTCTCTTTTTTTTAAATTATGGAGGTCTTTCAGTTTAAAATATAAAAGCATGATTGATTTTGAAAACTGTAACAAAAAATGAGCATCTTTTTGACGGTTGATTGTATATATTGTAGTAAGTAAATTGTCAGTCATAGAAGATATGAAGTAGATTAATATATATTTTATATATGGTTTTTGATTAGAGCAGTCCTGCTCTGTACTTAATGTATATTCCACTTATATTTGTGGGTATATTTACACTCGTCGGAGCCTCTGAGGCTTGTCAGAAATATATTGACATTTAAAAAATCCATTTAGCGAACATAATTGTATTCCTTCAAAGAATATTTTATTTTATTTAATTGTAGTATTGTTTACTATCATATTCCAGTTATTAGATAATGGTTATACTTATAGCCATATAATTTCTAAATCTTTTATACTTTCTAAATTTTGGTTTTAGTACGTAAGAGTTTTTGATATCGGAATTGGTATAAGTACTGAATTCGTTTAATACTAGAATTTTATTATAAATGAAACTTTAAAACCATTATGTGTTAATAATTAATAATAATAGATTGACGTTTTATAACTATTAATAATGTATTTAAGTACTATTATTCTGTAGTTTAGAGAGTTTTATGGGAGCGTAAAGTATTTAACGGTAAACAACATATAATCTTCCAAGATTAAATTGTATAGAATTAATCGTTAATTTCAACTTCCCTCCTCATAAATCTATTTTTGAAATGGTTCAACGAAAAAAGTCAGAAGGTTTTATAATTCAAGAACCCGTAAAAAAAAATATAAAGTATTTTAACACAAATTTTTTATTATTTTAATAAAAACGATATGCACTTAAGAGATAAAATTTATGAATTCCATATATAATTTTTATAATAAAATTTATTTTTGGAATTATTACAAACAGTTTCGTTATTTACTCATCTTTTCAGATGACGTGTGAAACTATAATAATAAAGTGGAAATAATAATTCACTCTACCATGCTGGTGATGAACGGAAATGTTAGTAGAGAAAATACAAAAAGTACTCGAAATTCGAGTTTGCTTCATTTCAAGAAACTGGCATGACATGAACATATTTTTTATTTATTTTCCCAAATATTGAAATATGAATAGATCACAATTATGGACAAACAGAAATTCAGATGTCTAACAGCACTGAAATTGAAGCTTATTAAATGCAGTTTATGATGATAATCTTCGCAGAAGTATCATGATGCAATATACAATTTTTTTGTACGAGAGGCTAATTTCCGTTGTTTAAAAAAAAAATTTGTTTCAAGAAAGTCTATATTTCAAGAACTATTAGAGGTATATATGCCTTTTAGCACACAAATTGAAAGAAAATTTAGTATTTTTTTAGGATTATTATTTGTTTAATACCTAGTTTTAAGGACATTTACCACACTCTAAAAGAAAAAAATACTTATTTTTTAAAATAAAAATGAATTTCAGTAAATTGTAACTAATGCATTTTTTTATTTTCCCCTCAAAGCCAATACCATAATCACCCCTCCTTTTATTTTTGACTCAAGTTAAAAAAATGTTAACCCTTCATAATTTCTGTAAAAAACTATACAATAAAGACTATATTCATTTGTTCAAATTTATTATAATTAATGACATGGAACTCATATAAAACAACTAAAGGGCGACATCAGCTTAACCAATTATACAGTCAACTATATTAGATAACTCAAAAACCATTTGACAACAAAATATTGATCGACAAGATCATACTGAAATCTAGTAGGACCCCCAGCAGCTAAAGTTTCGAACCTAGAAAATATCCGACCACTGGCTCATTACCAGTGATGCAGCGAGAGGGATGCGC
>NW_027108251.1:139518-142952 GCF_000696795.3 Halyomorpha halys | reverse complement strand
AAAAAAAAAAAAAGAAAGTATCCGACTCTTTCAATCTTCTTCAATCCTTTAAAGTCCTTCCAACAATATTTAATGCTCCAAATTATATTACAAACAAAATCCTATATCCTTACCTCAATATCTTATTATAATTATCCTAATATATTTTTTCTTTACTTTATACCATCACCTTATATCCAAATTCACAAACCTCCATCTAAACTTTACCTATCATCCTTATTCTTTAGCATAAACCCTATCCATCTTCAACAATCCATACAATGTAACATTTCCAAACCTAATCCTCCTGGAAGATTGAAACGAAAATGACTCCGAGATCTCTTGTGAATATACTATTGGATTTTTGGCAATGGTCGGCATCTCTATTTAGGTCTCTCTCTCTTTCCATTCACCTTCAGCACTAGTGACTTGACTTTGAGAGAAGCATTGTGATCTCCTGGAGTTCTACTTTGTCCTTCACGTACTGGGCTTGGTTTGGACAGGAGTATCCTAAGCAGTAATTGAAATGTTTACATAGAATGGCACCAAGACCTCCTTATTAATGGTATCTTTTTTTAAGACATTCCTGTAGTATTTTTATCTAGTGTCTCGGGATCAGGAACTAAAATCCGCGATTTCAAACATAATAAATTCTTTTCTTGTACAGTTCTTGGTAAATAATATTCATATGGTTTCCAATCAAATTGAGAAGTATGGGTACTACTAAATACCATATAAATATTCCTTATCAAAAACTGAAAGCTAAAATAATTTGTTGTTTTTGAGATTATTTTTAGCTCTGAAAGTGAGGTAATCCCCTAAAGACCAAATTCAATTACTAATGGTTTCCTTTAAAAAAAAAATAATTTTGATCAGGATGCCATGGTATCATTGATTTAAATTGGCTTCCTATAAAATTGAAGAATTATTACATTTTATTAAAACTATATATATTGTATAAATGTATACTTATAACCCTCATACCTTGAGTTTAGTAGTTTGTATCAATTTTCAATAAAAGTTTTTAAATTAATTACTATTATTTCTCTGAAAAATTTAATTGATTCCTAAATTTAAGTTTGTGATATCTAGATAGCTTAAGGCTGAAAACGGAAGCGGTTGGGTTTGAAGAGAAGTTGTAAGTAGGACACCTTGAAACTGACAGTGGTAAAAACAAGATAAACATATCTTTCACAATTACCTTCAGCTGTTTACAAAGTAGTTATGGAAAAGATGCCAAAGGTACTAGATATATTTCTACAACAAAAAAAAAAATATATATATATACTACATCTGATAGGGATTAGTTAAATGCATTGGAGATTAGAAAATTAACAATTTATCGAAATATGCATTTTGTAAACCAGTGAAAATCAAATTAAAATACGAAAAATTATAAAGGTTGACATGAAATATATGAATTAGATTCTCGTTGATACCTTGAGGTGCGGTCAAAATAATTCCAATAGAAAACAAACTATTAATTATGAACAAACATTTCGCCCCACGTTGCGGGACTAACAAATCTATTTAATTCTTCCTAAATTTCTTTATTCTTCGTCTTTCCTTCATTCGGTAAGCCGTAATGAATCCCTGCAACGTGGCGCGAAACTAAGGCTTCGTTTTAACAAGTTTTACGAAATTTATGAATATTTTTTGGTCATATATGCTGCATACTGAAAGTAAAGATTTTTTTTTTACTTAAACTATAAATGAGAAAAAAATAAAGGTCAGAAAGGCGTAAAAACATAAAAAGGCTTAGGATAACCATAATGGGGATGCATAATAAATTGGTTTAATGAAGAAATACCGCTAAAATGTCTATTTCCAGCCAGCGTTATTTTAATATTATGAAGAATAATTTTTGTATTTGTACATTGATGAATAAAGGAATTATTAAGATATTACTATTTTATTTACAATTCTGCAATCACATTTTGACACTTTGATCATAATAGATATGGTATTTCAAATTAAGTACGTCATGATAGACTATGTTATCCATCATATCTGTTCCGTATGTCTAAATATAGTTTTTTTCCCGCTTATCTGTCCAAGTCGTTGGTTAATCCGGAGTGTAAAAAATAATTTAAATAACTGAAATATTAATTTTAACTCATATATTAGATCAAAATTTAAAATGCAATAGAAAACTTTATATAGGAGAGATGTAAATGAATATTTTTAAAACATAAATCTTTACCACTGTAACCCACGAAGGGGTCCAGTACTTTAAGGAAGTGCTGTTATTAGACCAACGGTTGTGCAAGGTGATTTGGTCTGAATAACACCTGACCGCCAGATTTTTACCTAATTAAGCGTACCCACTTAGACCCCGGAGAGCTTCCGAATCCACAGGGCTGACTCATGACTACAGTGAATCAAAAAATAGTTATCTGCCACAGCCGGAACCTAGATCCTTGCAGTTAGTAGTGCCTTACCACTGAGTTACCCAGTCCCTTCATATAATATATGATGAAGTTAAATTTATCAGACAGTTTTAAAATAAATTAAAAGATTATGTATTATGTAACCATATAAAGAAGTTTGAAAAAAAATAAATAAAAATACATACTTTAGATATGATTTAATTTAAGAATACAAACGATCTTTCAAGTATTTAATATTAGTCAAAAATTCATAAATATTATTTATTTTTTTTTTTTTTTTTTTTGCCGAACTTTGTGTCTTCTCAACACTTTATTTATTTTCCTCCTACAACCGATTATTCCAAAGAACCGATTAAGCGGAGTTCGACTACATTCATTTGATATAATAAAATTTAACAATGAATACTTTTTTAATTATGGAAGGAAAGAGTTCCTATCTTCAAAAAAATTCTTCAAACAAAAAAAATATATGATGTTCTAAGAACAATTAAATTTCACTCCTTCTCTACAGGATATATGTCACAATATAAGATATATTTTGAAAATTAAATTTATTTAAATGAGAGATAATCTCTTCAGAATGCCTGATTGGATAACGCAACAGGCTGATACAAAACTGAAGCTGAGACCAGTGGGTGGGGTTTTGTTGACTGCATATAAAAGACCAGATCCTACCTCTGCATTATACTCAGTCTCACCACTTAGATACAGCATCATGATCAAGGTATCCAGAACAGGATAAATATTTAATACATTTTATAATGTATTTAGTTGTTTTTTTAATATCTTATAATTTAAAATATATTTATATCGATACTGATTATTAAATGAAAATAGATTTTTTTAATTTCATTTAATTGAAGGTCTTTGACAGTAAGAGCCAATAAGTTTCAGCTTAAATTAGACTAACTACTTATGTTGATTTGGGATAACATCATAACTTTTAGTAAACACTTTATACTCACTCTTTAAATGATTCAATTAGTCCTCACTTTTATTTGAAATTACAATATTGATTAAAATATAACAAAGTTGCATTTATTTTGAGATATTTCTAAAAAAAAA
>NW_027108251.1:136642-139054 GCF_000696795.3 Halyomorpha halys | reverse complement strand
ATGAGTCGAAAATTGTCATTTTGAGTAATTTTATTCAAACTATTATTGCGTGAATTATTTGCGCATTTATTAATTGTTAATTTTTATCGTAGCCATAAGATACTTGACAATATTTAAAAAAAATATGTCAATACGATGAAAGTTTATTTTATTTTGTATTTTTTTTTTTTTGAGTTTTTGAGTTTTGATACTTTCACGTGTTTTATACTTTTGCCGAATATATTTCATTTTCCAATGATAAATTTCCAAGAATGCGTTTCGAACTAACTAGTGAATAGACCTTACATGATAGAGAGTTTAATAATTGAAATGACATGTAGGTATTTTAACAGCTTGCAAAAAAACTCTTACACATTGTGAATTTTTCAGTTCGTAGTCTTGGCCCTTGCCATCTCGGCTGTGCATTGCCAGTACGGAGGCTACCACCAGCAGACACCCGAGTACAAGGAAGAGCAGTACTACGATCCTCCTCACTACGAGTTCCATTACTCCGTCCACGACGAGCACACCGGAGACATCAAGAGCCAGAAGGAGCAGCGGGAAGGAGACCACACTCAGGGCGAGTACAGACTGGTCGAACCCGATGGCTCCCTGAGGGAAGTCCACTACTCAGTCGAAGGAAAGTCCGGCTTCCAAGCTGAGGTTCACAGGGAACCAGGCAAGTACAAGCCAGCTCCTGAACCAATCTACAAGAAACCAGAGCCATCCTACTACAAACCAAGCTACCATTAAGTTTTATTGAAAGACTATTTTTGTAATATATGTAAAAATAAATTTTTATAATTTTTTTTTAATATCTGCATTTTATTATTGAAGTTTTTATTTAAGAATTAAACTTTTATTATTTTTCTTGTCCCTACTTACCAATGGGTATCGAGTATGAGTCTGTAAAGAGATCACTAAAATCTTGATTCTTTACCAATAGAATAAAGATTATACTGTAGGTGTGCCTAAACAGAAGAAAAGATCCAGAATTTTATCTTTAATTAAAAAAACAACTGATGATCCCCATTTAAAGCTCTGCCTCAGCTCTCCAAATCGGATGCACAAATATAGGAGCCTATTGTTTTAAAATATTTCCGATTTGTTTGGTCCTGGCCCAAAGTTAACGAAAAACAGTGGTAAGGACACATGGTGGGAACACAGCCTGGTTGTCCAAGGGATTCCCTTACACTGTGCCCAGATTAAGCTAGGTTCTACAGATCTTTAAATACTGTGTTAGTAAAGGATAAAAACGAAAAAAGAAATAGAAATAGAAAATTTAAATATTCCTGTAAATAGATGAGACAATAAAAAATAAAATAATAGATGAAAGAGAGAGAAAAAAGGAAGAAGTGAGCAGGCAATATAATATGATTGATAAAAAATAAAATAACAATGTAAAACGATATTTAATATAAAAGTGAATAATATAGAATATAGAAGAAAATATAAAAAAAAAAAAAACACACAGGAAAATGATAAATGTTAAAATCCTTGATAGAACAGAATAAAAAAAAACATATGAAAACTTCTTTGAAAGATAAAAATAAAATGAAAATTGAAAAGATAATAGTTGTTTACAGCTGGTTTTAATTAATATTAGTACATGTTAATTAAAACTGCTATTACAAAGCGGCATTAGAAACTAAATGATATAAATGAAGAAAAGAAAGTTTTATTTTTCTTAAAAGTCTGACGTTTCGGCCAATCCGGCCATCCTCAGGGACAATCTACTTAATACAATTTTGGAACTAAATGATTTTAAAACTCAACTTCATGCAGGCTATACTACTCAGGTCAAAACAACAATTTCTAATTAGTCAATATTCACATTAAAAACCATAATTAAAATTCATTTATCACAGTCACTATTTGTTAAAACTTTTTTTTTTTTTTACTAAAAAAGTTTCAACTAAGAAAAGAACTATTGTCTATAGTTCAAAGCACATTTCAAATAGAAGAAGAACTTATTCCAATATTTATAATTTTTTATGCCAATATATATTCACCCATTATAGGAATTTTTTTATATGAACTATAATAGAACACCTGCTTACTTAATGTAGTATGTTTTCATCCTCCATACTAGTCATAGCACATGTGTAAATTATGTCCTTCAACCAAAGTTTACAGTGTAAATTACAATGTTCACCTCTAGCCATAACACTTTGACCGCGGAGGCACCCCTGGAAAACCACTCAAAAAAAACTTTTTTTTTAATATTTTTTTCTTTTAGTTTAAATAAGCATGATATAATGTATAAGATTTCATATTTAGCCAATTTTTAATGATATATTTAGCACAGTTAAATACATTTTATTAATCCATGACACAATATTATCGTCAGCCACGTATGCCACTAAATACAATCAATGTTTGGAGTTTTTTTAACTGCATTACTGTATTAAGGACCCTATTAATTATAACACC
>NW_027108251.1:135679-136351 GCF_000696795.3 Halyomorpha halys | reverse complement strand
AAAAGCCTTTGACTGCTTTAATTTATAAGAAATGAAAATTAAATTACATGAAACATCAAAATGTTTAGTGTTTACCTGTATCACTGGAGAGATAGCTGAGAGAAATTCCGAAATAACAATTTTGTTTTTATTCCCATTGTATGAGATGATCATCAAAAAGTTGATAATATGGCATTATATTATCGAGAAAAAAATCGACTAAAGTAGATCTTTCAATTTAATTCACTGACAAGTATAGAAGGCAATAATTTTTTGACGTGAATTCAAAAACAAATGAAATTGAATAATATCAATTAAAAGTTTCGTGGATTGGGATAGAAATGACTGATTAATAAAGAAAAACATTTTATAAAAAAATATATAAAAATTTATTTATAAATATAATACAATAAGTTATATAACGATTCAAGTCTTCATTCAATATCTAGGTTTGTAGTAGCTTGGTTCTGGCTTGTAGTAGGATGGCTCTTGTTTCTTGTAGATTGGTTCAGGAGCTGGCTTGTACTTGCCGGGTTCCTTCAGGACCTCAGCTTGGAAGCCGGACTTGCCTTCGACAGAGTATTTGACCAGCCTGAGGGAGCCATCTGGTTCGACGAGGCTATATTCGCCCTGGGTGTGGTCTCCTTCCCGCTGCTCCTTCTGGCTCTTGATGTCTCCGGTGTGCTCGTCGTG
>NW_027108251.1:132310-134069 GCF_000696795.3 Halyomorpha halys | reverse complement strand
AAATAGAAACAAAAAATATACAATAAACAAAATTGAGTGAAATCAAACATTAACCAATCAATTGCGTGTATTTAGAAAATTCTCCATCATCGCGTTAAAAAGATTTACAGTTTTGAAATTTTAGAAAATTTTCGCACTTCAATCTTCAGTTGAAAGTGAATATATAACAATGATAGACCTATATATTTTATTACATCTATCAATAAAATTTTGATTTCTTAATAATATCCTCTCTATGGATGCGAAACTAATCGTTTAAATATTATTATTATTATGGAACATTTGGAATATTCACTAATTTTATAGAATCTATCAAGTACCGTCAAGAAAACTAATATATAAAATTTTCAAAATAAAATACACTATTCTTGAGGCAATATATTGTAAGCCACTTTTTAAAAAATAAAAAAGGTGGTTTTCACTCTATGTAGTCTCATCCAGTTATATATTAAGGATGGTAGAATGTCTTACTTTTTTCTTTTAGTTTACGAGAAAACAAGGGTAGCAAATTATAAAAAGGCGAAAAATGCATGTTTATACTGAAACGCATGCTGAGAAAATATGATTTACAATTCGCTATTTCAAGGAAACAGAAAAGTAACTTATAATATTTTACCATCTAACAGATTTCCGATAAAAAAAAAAAATGAAACGATAATCACAAAGTTTAAATTGAAATATCTGAAATTAATTTTAATTCCATTGTTTTATTATACAGTAATATAAAATTCTAATGGATTCTTCGTAAAATTCTTTTACCTTGATCATGTCAGAAGAGTTAGCTGGAAGCTGAATTTTGGTTGTGCATTGGTGCAAGTTGGTATATATATTGGAACACCCCACTCTACCCCGCCGATTACAAATCAGAGGACTGGTCAAAACTTTTCGAACACCACCCTCAGATTTGTGACTATTTGAACAGTTAAAATTAATAATAATAAATTAATTTCCATTGAAACACTATAAGTTACACTGATTAGGTAGTATTAGTGAGTAATGGCACCAAATTATATTTTTAATTTTTTTTTGTTATTGCTTAATCAGACAAAGTATATATTTAGTAAGGTTATTCAAAAATTAATTTTCATATACCAAACACAGAAATAACAAACTTTTGGTCCGTCATCTTCCACTTTCATGATCAGTTATTTCAAAATAAATTGCATTAATCATTATATAGTTCCAAAAATGAATTTCTATTAAATATTTTTCAATGAGTTATAGTTTAATCATTATAGTATAATAATATATAAAGGACTAATAGACCCGGCAATGCTTCTTTGCTAGATTTAGGAATGTAGATAGATTAATTGAATACAATGGAAATTTTGATGTAAATTAATATATTTAGTTATTTACACATTGGATTGATGATTTAATCAATTGCCTATTATATCTATTTAGTTTATAGCGGTAAATAACAATATATAATAAAAATATACGGTAAAAAAAATAAATAACTTCAACACGATTCAACCGATCTACATGAAACTTAGGATTGGTTTAGGGCTCTAGAAATTGCACCAAAAGGACAAACCAGATCTAATTAAACAAATTAGAACCAAAGATATAAATTAAATTGTTTGAAAAGTTTTATTTTTTATTTAAACCAATATTTCCACCTATAACAGCATTAAATGGTGGTACTATAGGTAAAAAGAGCAAAGATTCAGCTTTCTAAGTTTTAACGTAGGAATTGGATGGAAGTAAAGGAGTTACGAAAGATTATACAAACAGTGGACACTAGGAGAGAAAAAAA
>NW_027108251.1:125325-127665 GCF_000696795.3 Halyomorpha halys | reverse complement strand
ATTATATATAACAAAACTGGAAGAATATTAGAAAAGATTTTTAAAACGTTAAAATGTTTTTTAGTCACGGGTTCAAAAAGAATTTGTTAACCTATGAAGTACACAGATCTTAAATAAAATAACATACATATATATCATATATCACAGGCACTGCAATCCGGTGTGGGTCTTTGACCTCACATCACCTCTATTTCTCTCTGTTCTGCACAAGATATGCCGACTCTAATAAAAGTTTAGTACTGGTACAGAACTGTGTTGTACCTCAGTCTAAACTGGTCACCATGCGTAACCGAGACAAGCATTCAAATTTCGATCTTATGAAATCTAAAATAAAATATGTAACTCGGTAAATATTTATATTTAAAAAAATTTAATATAATGTTTTAAGCTCGATATATTAGTGTTAAAATTAAAATGTTGTTAATGCAATTTTTTTTAGGCAGTAATTGTATAGTAGATATATGGGGAAAAAATTAATTTTATGTTTTATTATAGTCCAGCTTATGTAATTTTAATTGGCTTTTTGTTTTTACAAGATTCTACAAAAAAAATTCCTGTCATCATTCTTTTAGTAGTCTCCGACACCTAAATATCATCGCTTTCCTCTTGAAATGCAAGTACTAGACACTAATTTTCTCATATACATTAATCTCATGTATTGTTGAGGAAAGTTATGTTACTTATCAAAAATGTTAGATCCTCAATCCCCTACCTAGATATATTACTCGGTGGAATTCCGGAAATTGTGAAATACATAAGCAGTTAAGGCCGATAGATGTCTCTACATCCGTTGAATCTAATCTAAAAATAAAAAATTACACCAAAAGTCTGAGAATTGAGCTTTGGGACTCTCACCATCGATCCACTCTCTTATCCAATCCTTGCAATCCAAAATCCTTTGTTAAATCCATAATGCTCCTTACGTTAACTCAAATCAAGTCTTCCATCAGGGCCTCAATGATCCATATGACGCTGATTTGGCCTGGACCAAACACCAATCCTTTCATGATAAACTTCTTAACTACCCAAACCAACTTCTTTCTCGCCTGAATTCTCCTTCATTACCTGATAATCATCCAAAAGAAGATGGGCTCGGTATGTTCTTCTCTAGAAATGTTATTGGACTATTTTATCAGTAGACTCTCCATAAATTAACATCAAGTTTTTTAGTTGTGTATATTTTTAATACAGTTGTAAATATCAATAAATAAAAAAAAACCTCATTTCATAAATATTGTGAAAATTATCAAAATAAAATGAAAAATATACTTTTTAAAACAAAAAGGCATCAATTATATTTAACCTCAACAACAATAATTCAAAACGACATTATTTTGTATACTGTCATTTTTCCTTTCTACCCAATGTTGGAAAAGAAATAGAAGTGACAGTGACAGCCAACAAGTTAAGAGCTTCAGGGATGTCTCAATTTTCAAGATTCTAGGAATTACTAGAATTTCTTTAATTTTTTCTTTAATCAGAATAATTGTTTAACCACGAAAACGAGTTTTTTTTCTGAGACATATTTTGAAATATCGTATACCCTGTTCTAACACAATGGAATGGAAATATTTTTTTAAACATTCAACTCAGTCCTGGATACAGTAAAAATCATTTTTCCCAAGAGATATATGAAAATAAGGATATATTTTGAATGTTAGTATGTTTTTCTGGGATACCATGACTATGAGAATTACTATGGTCGTTGCAATTAGAACAATAAAATATTGCAACATAATTAATTCAGTATTTCCATTAAAAAAATGAATGATGAATGAAAAATAATGATTCTTATTTCTTTTTTTTCCGTAAATCATTAGAATATTCCGATAGATTTAATTTGGAACTTGTATCAAAATGACCAGTAATGGTTAAAAGAAATACCATTGCAGCAAAGTGTAACGAAAAGGGCGAAGCGTTCTCAGTATGCTTTATTGACCTAAACAATACACTAAATATATCGAATCTTTAAAGAAAAAAAGAAAAATCTTTAAATAAGTCATTAGCTTTTCTAAATTAACTCTTCTAATGCTACAAATAATGTGTTATTTTATTTTGGTTCAACTAACTGAAGTATCTGAAATTTCTTCTCAACCAAGCTTCAGAACGATGTCAGAAATTTCTGCGTCGTTGGTAGATAAGAGATCAGTGTAGAGCGAATTTTCTCCGCGCTATCTTCTGAATGTTGAGAACAATGGAAGGATATGATGGATATGTTCCTCGGTGCCTTACTGCGATTTCATAACGTCCAACCTATTTGTGGGGAGAATGTTTTACAAGGTCGTGATAGCCCAGGAGAAGCTTATAAACAAAATTAAAGTGAAATGGGGAACCAGTATC
>NW_027108251.1:121144-125152 GCF_000696795.3 Halyomorpha halys | reverse complement strand
ATCTGTTTAATAAAGGTGGTAAGAAAAAAAAAAGCACAATTCCTTACTTTTTTATCATATAATATAAATTGATCAATTTTATATAATGATTTTATGGTTATATAATTTTTAAGGCCTATGATTAGTAATATGTAATTTTATTTTATTGTTATACATCATTAATATTTTTAATTTGAAAATAATGAACAAATTCCTTCCTTTGTAACCTTTGTTTTTACTATTTCCTCGCATGCTTACATTTCGGGATCCATTGTGGCTCATCCTCAGAAATACATTCACAAAAATTACCAATCTATTTTTATAATTATATTATTAAATTAAAAAAAGACAAGTTGAACGTCTTTTTTGTCTTGTTAATGCATGAATAAAATATACATAAAATCAACGAGATTTGCTGTGGAAAAAAATATAGTTTATAAAAAAAAACAACTATATTTTGTAACATTTAATATATGATTTATCGATAAACATCTCTGTCCTTATTTTAAATCATTTTATTTGGAAAAAAAGTTAAAGCCTCTATATAAAAAAAATAACTGGGACTGGCCGACAGAAGTGACCTCTCCAGAAATGAAATTGTATTAATTATGATCATGAGTATCTTCTCGTAGCTTCAGGCGGACTTACCCTAAACCTTAATGGTGTTGGTAAATAGAGATAGGGTAGGATCCGCTTTGCTTAGGGGGTAAAAATGAACAACTTAATTACTCAGTTAAATTAATTAATTTGACTTTGTTTAATTTTGAAAAACAACTAATAGACCAAAATACATACGTCATATCTTACAAAATGAAAAAAAAAATCACAAAAACTCCAACCCGATACTATGATTGCTCAGTTAGCAGATGCTAACTGACACTTAAAATAGTACATAAAGATGGTTCTTCCACATGATATATTTCTTTTGTGTGAAATCATTCTGTCGCACCTTGCGCCCATAGACACTACATCCAAAGAGTGTAGATTCGAATATATGGCTAACCCCACGATATAGAAATAAATAATGCTATTAAAAAATAATCAGACGCTTATAATCATCATCCAATGTTGTAAGTTTGTGCAAGTACATATGCAGTAACCCATAGACACGTCCCTGATTTAATTTTCCAAAATGAAAGCTGAAAACACCGATTGTCTACTATAATTTGGAAAAATATATACCTGTAGTTTGAGGACCACAATGCTAAAGGATAATCCTAAAGATTGATAAAGAAATGTTGGTGTATACGTATATAGTAATAAAATTAACAAAAAACAAATGTACAGAAGAGAATTTTTATTACTCGAAATCTTAGTTTTCAGTGGAATATTAAACTGATTTAAGTCGTTACAGTACAAGAGCCAAGAAGAAAAAAAGGCTTACCCCAATTTTTGATTACTTTAATGAAAACTAGGTATAATTACTTGTCAAAATTGATGAATCTGCTAGGGGGAATAAAAAATGGCGGCTGTTTCAAAACCTTAAAACAACACTAATTTTTCATTCGGAGCTCGATATCTTAAAAACTACCAACAACACTAGAAAATCTAAGACAACATCATTTAAAAAAGAGTGAATTTTCTGAAATATTAGCCCTAAAAGAGCTATTTACGTCCAATATATCATCGAGATATAGCTTTTTTCAAAAGCAAAATTTCTTAAAAATCTACTAAAAGATTAGTAATTATCTAATTTATTTTAAAAATTCTATATCTAAGAAACTATGTGACGTACAGATGTGTATTAGCACTCAAACTAAAGCTAGTTTAATGGACTATAAAGAATTGTATGACCTTTACCTTCGTAAGAATAGTAGTTTTATAAATATATAATATTTGATAAAATAAATTGGTTTATAGTTGTTCATACAATAAGTTTGACATGTGAAAAATTTCATTTCATAAACCATTGGAGGTACAGGTGTCTGCCAGCGCTCAAATTAAAGCTAGTTAAATTTACTACAAAATAGTTAATTATGTTTATCTTCGTAGGAGTAGTAGTTTTTATGATATTTGACAAAATAAACTCACAAAATGTTATTTTTTAGTTGTTCGTATAAAATGTTGGATTTTTGTAAAAATATATCTCAAGAACCATAAGACGCACATATGTCTGCCAACACTCAAAATAAAGGAAATTTAACTTACTATAAAGTATTTTATGACACTCATCTTCGTAGAGATATTAGTTTTTATGATATTCACATATGAATATGAATTTGGCAAATGAAGATTTGTCCGAACAACTATAAATCAATTTATTTTAGCAAATATCATGAAAACAGCTACTCCTACGAAGATAAACATTATAAACTACATTATAGCTCATTAAACTAGCTTTAATTTGAGTGCTAATAGACATCTGTATGTATGATAGTTTTTGAGATATAAATTTTTCAAAATAAATTCACTGTCTACTGGTTTTTGAGTATGTCCCATACATTTTTATGGAATGTTGCTTTTTAAAAAGCTATATCTCGAAAACTATTTAACGTAAATAACTCTATTAGGGCTCACATTTTAGCAAATCGTTCTCTTAGGTTTTCTTGTGTTGTTCCTACTTTTTAAGATATCGAGCTCCGAATGAAAAATTAGTTTTTTTTATCGCTTTGAAACAGCCGCCATTTTTTATTCCCCCTACCTGTACTTGGCAGACTCATCAATTCTGGCTAGTAATTATACATAGTTTTCATTAGAGTAATCAAAAAATGGGGTGAGATAACTGCCTTTTTTCTCATCTTCGGCTCTTGTACTGGTAGGAGAATTGGATCAAAAACCTCTTTCTACAGGTTGATATATGATTATCAGGGAGCCCATCGCTTGAAGGATTGCAGCCGTTTGGAAACTATCCTCATTCAATCAGCCTTCCATAAATCACAAAGTAAGTCGCTGCAGAACCACCCCGTTACCTTGGAGATAGTAAAAGGTAAACAGATGACGTAAAGAGGACCAGCCGCCTCAGATCCTTATAGACGGCCATTAAAGACGATCTGCTTCTGATGATTGCTTCCTGCACCTGTACACACCGCTCGCGTCCAACACATGCGATCCTCGTGGGAAAGTACAGCGTCGGCAATATCAAGGGAAGCAGAAAGTTCTCATAACGCACGAGCCTATTTACTGCTAAACATTTTTCATAGTTATACCTTTCATAAAACCATGCGTTCGTTGTTACGTAAAAAGTGAACACTAAATTACTCCAACTTCTGGACCGTGCCGGTTACCGGTTGGACCGGATTCATTATAATATGATATGCCTATAATTTCTTCTATTTTGAAGTAAGTAGAGACCAGTAATAATATTAAATATTATTTTTGAAGTTATAGCTTATCTATATTAATGAAGTCTTGTCTAAATAATGTTAAAAAATTAATTGTGTATGTAATTGAAATATTTTTTTTTGTTATAAAAAATATTTGAAAATTCTAAGCCTTTTTACAAAAAAAAATTATTAAATGTAGTATTTAGTACAGGTTATTTTTATTTTACAAATTATACTAGACATATATTTTTTACTTGCAACGTTAATATGTTCACTTTAGTAAAGGAGAAATACAACTAAGAAGGGAGATTTTTGCACACAAGCTGAGTAAAACAAATGCCTGATAAATACTTAAAGGAAAACTTCTTAAGGTTTTATATTAAATAATAAAAAAACAAGCTAACGTTAGTCAATTTTTTTATATTGTTATATGTACTAAATCTTTCTATTTATTTTCCTTTTGAATTTTGCGTTATTCAACTTATTCAAATCTTTTATTTTAAGTATAAAAATACTCATTTGTTATATAATAAGCCTATCTTATCTTAATGAACCAATAAAAATATCTATCTCAAAATTAATTTACTTCAACAATATAGAAAATATTCTTTGATTTTTTTTTATACTTCTAATCTATTGATAGATATTACAATCTGCCACACAGTTGTGAGTAAAAGGTAATAGTGATGAATGATCACATTCATACTAAAATAAAATAAGAATACAAATAAATAAATTAATGAAAAAAAAATATATCTCTTAAAAT
>NW_027108251.1:117423-121094 GCF_000696795.3 Halyomorpha halys | reverse complement strand
AATGTTTAACCATGAGATTCTTGTTGTGCATTAGAAAAAAATCAGTTAGACTGAATGCTGATGTCAATAATATTACATCTCAAATTCCTATTGTATAACCATTTCATAATAATATTATTAATGCATTATTGTACTGATGTAAATCCACATTGGTCAGAATGAAAAAAAAATCTATCTTAAAATATATAGAAACAAAAGGATAAACAAAATGAACATAATCAAACGACGTGTATAAAAAAAAAAAAATAAAACAATATAAATGAAAAAAAAAATAAAATAATATAATTAAAATATTCAACACCGAAAAAAATCACTTCATTTTCCGACATAAATATACTTTAGCATCCTCTTCATGAATCTAATTTTTTTCACCCTCCATTTCTTCTGATTCCTTTTTTCATTAGCTGATCTTGCAAACCCCATAACCGCTCTCAAAAATGGTTGATGATGTAAGTTTGCGAAGCTATTTAGCGGATGATCGCTAATTATACGTTCTTGAAGCTGATGGCTGATCTTCATAAGCATTACAATTTATCAAACTTTCCCTAAAGAGGTTTTGAGTAACCCAAGGAAGCTATCTTACTCTTCCTCAAGTTTCCAAGAAAGTCCCTTTCTCCAACATCGCTAAACTTGGTTCTATACTCGCTTAGAGCTGTGTCCGAACTGGAACAGAAATAGCGCGATAGTCACTTTCCAGGGCTATGAAAAAAATCAAATGTATGAAATATAGTTAAGTGTCCGTGTTGTATATTTCAAATTAAACGAGTGTTTGATAATTGTTGAAAAGTTCGTAAACGTTTTGTTAACGACAGTTTCTTTTGTAGGTGGATCTCACGTTTGTTAATAACTCTGATGAAGTATTAGAAAACGGATCTATTCGACAGGGATTATCGGAATCTAATTAATGAATATTATAGGCCTGGATGGTATAGGTTACCTAAAAAAAAATTATTTTTTAAAACTCATCGGCTCGTTGACTCTAAACCAACATCTAAGTCAGATCTAAAACTTTTTGCAACACGTCGGCACTGATAAAATAAGTTACATTTGTTTGTTTCAATTTTTATCAACCACAACCCCCACTATCTTCCCTTCATATAAAACTCATCCTTTCATGCAGATCTTATCAAGAGTTCTCACAATGTGAGGCGTACTTAAGTAATTATAGATGGCAGGAGTAAACATGCTTATTATACGAAGGATTGTTCCCAATTGAGAGCATTCTTTTCTAGGAATATTCTTTCTTCTTATAATTTTTTTTAGTTTGTTTATCATTTTATTTTTTGTTATTTTCTGTCAACATATTTACGATAGAAATTCAAAAATGGCCCAGGATTGGGCTGAAATGTCAACGGGAAGAATAGATTAAAAAAAAATGTTTTATTAATAATAACAAAAATTATCCATTTAGTCTTAACCTTCTTTATTCAAACTCATTATATGTCCAACGTTTCGGCCGATCCAGCCACCATCAAGGACAATAACAGCTTTAATTATAACTTATTATTAACATCATCATAAATACTATTAATTATAATTCACATACTTTAATTTTAATTTAAAACATATTTCTTTACTAATAGATTTGCACTATAATATGTTTTAATTTACCTTTGTCACCGATATTTAATAATAAATTCTACTCTTCATAATTTTTTTATGTTACTATCATTGACTTATTACTTATGATATAATTTACTTTATATTATATAACCTACCTCAACAACCAGGTTAGGTATATCATCATTTTATTTCACAATACATTTCTGTCTACTCTATTGTTTAAAAAATCCTCTAAAATTAAGTTTCCAATAACTATCTAAAATTGAACCATCAGATTTCTGTATAATGTTGGATTAAATTTCACGATTTCAATTTAAAAATTTTTTGTTTTGTTTTTATATTGACTGATCAGGTTATTCACATTAAAAAAAATAATCGTTAGTCATAACGATCATCCATTTCACCTATTTTTTGTAAAATAAGTGGATTCCTCCCAGATCACCCAGTCCAAGTCAGTAAGTTTTACAAACGATAGGCATAATAAGTTGTAGAGGAATAAATCTTTTACCTTTAATTCTCCTTAGATTTAAAGCTTTATTTCCTAGTATTTCAAACATGTTACAAGATAAATCTTTAACATGCTTACTTTTTGGGAAAGACTAAAAAAGGTAAGGTCTAACTTTTACTAGACAGACATCCCTTTAAAAACAAATTTATAATTAGTATAATATCAAACATTAATGCCTGGGCTTTTGATTGGTATCAATCTTGGAGGGACTGTCATATTCTGTCTCTAACTAAAGCTTTAAATATCAGTTCAGGAAACCATTTTTCAGGAAAAGGTGTTATGTTTCTTTAGTTCCAGTTGTTGCTATAGTAAATATATAGTTACATAATGTTAGAATATAAGACTTATTCTTCTGAGGTCCTTTAGGCTTCCATTGAGCTATCTCTGCACTTCAGTTGGAGAGGGCTTGATCAGTTTTCTTTGCTGATAAAATAGTACGCACGTTTAGAGTTTGTGCTCGGCAATCTGTCCACCTTCTGCACACTCGCAAAGAGGACCGGAGCCAATATGAAGCTTCCAGAACAGGTGAGCTCTGAACCTGTTGAGTCCTGATCGTAAGTAGATGAGGAACCACTCTTGTCGAATGAATTCGTGGTGGATGGCATCTCCAGAGTCGAGATACGGTAGGCTTCTAATCCATCGAAGGGTAATGGTGGCTTTATTAAGCGTCTTCACTTCTTCGAGGTTGAGGGCACAGTCGAACTACAGACACAAAGCCCTTCTTGGCCAGCAAGTCTTCCCTCTCCATTCCAGCAAGGCCGCAGTGTCCAGGTATCTATAGCAGGATGACATTCTTGTACATGACCATCAGCTTTCAAGCTCCTTGGTAAGTTTCTTCAAGTCTTTGTCCCACTTCAACCTGTGCATAAATAAGAACACTATTTTCGAGTTTGTAAATTGTAGGACACGAAAGAGAATTTTGTATTTTTAACCAAATCGACTTGTTGTTATAGTACAAAAGAAAACAGAATGATTTAGAGCCAATATATAGTCGGAAGAAATACATGATAATAATGTTTAACCATGAGATTCTTGTTGTGCATTAGAAAAAAATCAGTTAGACTGAATGCTGATGTCAATAATATTACATCTCAAATTCCTATTGTAGAACCATTTCATAATAATATTATTAATGCATTATTGTACTGATGTAAATCCACATTGGTCATGCACCATTTGACGTTCCAAACGATTTCTGATGATTTTAGTCAGAATTATTCCAAAGGGATTGGTATCACATATACTGTAATTTTGTATTTTTTTTTTATTTTATTTTTTTTTTTTTTACTTTTACCTTTATAAAGCTCAGGAATCTGAACTTCTTTTCCTTTGGCACCACCAAGTATTATACAACTCGTTAAGGAGGCGGTAACTTTTTTTCATCCCTATTTTAATCGCTCGAAATCAATTCCCTCAGCGCTTAGTGCTTTATTATTTTTTCTTGACCTGAGCTCATTCTCTGCATTTTCCTGTTCCAGTCGTTTTCGTCCCTCCATCTTGTCTACTTTAATCTTCCATGAATGGAAGGATCTGTTTTGGAAACAATGGAAGCAACATATATATTAAGGTAAGTTAATAAGATTGAGGTGAAATTTGTGTG
>NW_027108251.1:112837-117083 GCF_000696795.3 Halyomorpha halys | reverse complement strand
ATTGGATATATTGTTATTTAAGTTAAGAAATTTTTTCCTGGCCCGTTGAGAAAACTGTCATTCATGGTAAGAAAAAACATATTAAATGTAAAACATATTCCATGAATGGAAGGATCTGTTTTGGAAACAATGGAAGCAACATATATATTAAGGTAAGTTAATAAGATTGAGGTGAAATTTGTGTGTAACCTGAGTTCTCAAACTTTTTAGTGCCCTTTTTCCCTTTTTTCAAACTTTCAATAAGGTCCCAGTTATTTCAAATAAGTTGCTTATGTGTTACTACACTTATTGTTTAACTAAAAACGATATGTTTAATACTTCTTCCTTATACTTTCTAAAAATTTCCATAACACACAATGTTCTCAAGCTGGACACATTTATCCTAGTCAGTCGATCACGTGAACTGAAGCTGGCCAGACACGTTTCCGAAACACTCCGGTATCTGGGCCTTCCGAAATGACGTGTTCCACATTCCGCTGGAAACCATTTCCCAATGCTTTGCAAGTTGTTAGCCGAAACCGTTTCGAGGAATAGCCCTTAGGAACCTTGAGCGATTAGCGTGGTCCCGATGAGAACTAGTTTCGGTAATTAAAACAAACATTATGAGCAGACAGGACCGGCCAGATATGGTTCCCCTGATTCGTGCAACCGACCCGAGACAGTTTGTCACATCGGAGGGCCAATAATACCCCCACTCCCTTTCACTGCCAGTTGCCAAACCCCATTGATTAAACCTGCTCCCCCATTAGTCCCGAATAATTATTGTTTCAAAACCCTCCTTATCCCTACTGTTTTATGTAACCCAGAAGCTGATAGATTATTCATCGAGGCGGTCCCTTTAAGAATACTCGACCAATGTATTCTAAATTTATATAATGATGTTCTAGTTTCTTTTAGGGTCTTATATATATTGCGTTCAGAGATAAATGGAAGATAAAGATCTGATTAGTATCAAAGGAATGGAATCAATCATGTCCTGACTGTCCGGCTATTAATCACTATTTTAATCTGTTTAATATTCAAGATGTCAACACCTGACGAAATATACAAAAAAAAAAAAATGACCAACAGAGCCCCGTCACTATGGTCGTATTATCACATCATTTTTTAAATAAATGAATAAAAAAATGTATTCAATGGTTTAAACACCACTAAAAAATGGCGTGAGAAAGAAGAAGTTGAGAACCTGAAAAGTCAATCCTCTAAAAGCAACTCAATTCACATTCAATTCTTTTAACCCTTCAAATCAGTCTGGAGGGACTGTGGAGTGGCACAGGAACTTAAAAAATGGTGTGTCTGGCAGCAAAGACGGTAGTCCTTCCTTGACCCCACATCACTCCGATTGACAGAAATAAATTATTGATATTGTCGGATTCACACATCCGATTTTTAAAATTTATTCATTCACATTTGGGTACCCCCTTAATGTGAAATCAAGACAGCTTGAATCACATGTTACAATATGACGTAACAGGCGCTCGTCGTATGTCTCTGGACAACCTGGTCAATTGTTCGACTACAAAACATACCTTTATCATGCTAGCCAGCGTTCGCCTGAAGAACCACTGGAACGGTAAAATTCACACCACTACAACTTCATAGAAATCTAGAACAAGGCGTGAGAAGACGGCAGCACCCTTGGATCGGACACATCGGAGGCGCATTTGATGGCGATTGTCAGCCATCATCACAGGATTGAGAAACAACTATTATCTCTCCTTTACTTGTTTATTCAGGGACTAAATTTTGTATTATTATAAATTATGTGATTACATTCAATTATTAAAAATGTCTAACATTTTATTTACATTTACATTTATATAAACAGGCAATAAAGGGTTTCCGGTCGTAAAAAACGTACCGCAAACACTTGGTACCCTGGATGAGGAATTATAGATTTTGACATATATTATTCCACCAATACCAATAAGGTTAAACCGTATAGACGTTGTGGAGTATGCTGTTGGAAATGAACAAGTGGAAAAAGGTGAGGAACAAGTTACTATGATTGTGACGTCAGCTTATATACCCCGCGTTTTAAAATCTATATTACACTGATTAATTACTATCAAGGTACATATAAACTACTTTTTTTTTACATCTATAACGTCCCGAAGTATTTTCGAACAAAAAAATAGACATTTTTGGACCAGAATTTGTAATTTTACCCTTTTTACTGTGAAAGGGTTAAAACCAGTGGAGGATGAGTAAGGGCACTAGCCTACATCATAAAACGACGAAAAATATTGCTTGTATGAGAGGAAAAATATTTAGATCCTCAAAAGATACTTTTCTGACACCAACTCAATTCACACATAAATTAACAACGCTCTAACTCACTTAGGAAATGTAGAGATGCGAAAAACCATATAAACCGAGCACCTCTGAAACTCCCAAGACCTGATTATAGTGATAATAAACAGATATAAAATACTTACACCCCCACTCCTCCTCGATGACCTCCGATATAGTGAAAAAACATATCATTTTCAGGAAAAATACAACAAAAGTTCGATCAAATGTACATTAATTATGTTCGAAACCGGCTGTTGTGTAAACGATTTCGAGGTCGCATTCCCTAACCTGCTCAATATTTTGTTTTCAATCGATTGATTTAAGAGGTATTATTTTTAAATATTCCTATTTTTAATTGATAGAAGCAATGATTGTTATCATTGCTTATATATAAAATAATAAATTCAGCTGTTTCTTGGCGAGGTATTGCATCAACTGTAACTATATTAATGTAAAACTTTAAATAATATAATTTAAATTCTACTTATTTATAACTTCAGAAATCAAAATAAGATACCAAATAATATTAATAAATAAATTCAACAATAATTACATAACAAACAATAAATAATAATAATTAAACAGTTGACCGTATAATTT
The DNA here is from genome assembly GCF_000696795.3 of Halyomorpha halys. NCBI lineage: Eukaryota > Metazoa > Arthropoda > Insecta > Hemiptera > Pentatomidae > Halyomorpha > Halyomorpha halys. The sequence goes on along the minus strand of NW_027108251.1, from coordinate 114,188 downwards.
AAAATAATGGTGAAGATGGTCAGGGTTGCGGTCGAAAAAGAAATGAAATTTGTTAACAACAATTTATTTTCCGACGTTTCGCACCACTTTGTAGAGCTTCATCAAGGCTAAAAAAGATACAAAAACAACTAAGAACATTTTGACATAGTAAGATAATAAGTACAAAAAGATAAATTAAGGTAGGGTTATAATTATGTAAAAATAAGTGAAAAGAAAAGAAGAAATAAAATAGTATTGATATAAAGTAAACAATGATAAGATATAAAAAATTATGTAAGCTATAAGGTTAAAAATGTACAGGAGACGCAATAACACGCAAAAAAAAACTTGTATCTTATTATTTAATTATGTCAAGTTGTTTTTGTATCTTTCTAGCCCTGATGAAGCTCTACAAAGTGGGGCGAAACGTTGAAAATAAATTGCTAATTATTTTTTCTTTCTTTTGACCGCAACCCTGACCATCCTCTCCATAAAAATTACATCTGCTTATAAACAACTTCATAGATTGGATATATTGTTATTTAAGTTAAGAAATTTTTTCCTGGCCCGTTGAGAAAACTGTCATTCATGGTAAGAAAAAACATATTAAATGTAAAACAAAAAAAATTTGCGCTTTTGCAATTAAACTTCATAACTAAACCTAAGCTTCCCATATGCAGGTCGAACAAAAGATGAGAAGAAACCGTAAAAGTTTTTCAATTTCTTTTGCAAAACTGTATAAATCTAATTTATATAATTTTTTTAAGTAAGTGTTTGTAATACCAGGAAATATTTTAAAAATAAATAAATCAATTGATGTTGAAAAAAAAACCCAGATCTATGCATATTTTTGTCCTTTTTAAAAAAAAAATCAAATGTGGATATATCACCTTTTACATCTCAACGACTAATTCAGCTTATATTAATGTACTATATCACAAGAGGAGGGAGGTATAAGACAGAATAGAGAGAATAGCGTAGAGAGGGTTGTGAACAAACAAAATGGAAGGAATAGATAACGAAAATGTAATATAACTTTGTACAAGAAGAGGAAAGAGGAAAATATATAAATATAAAAGCATATATATACAAAATACAGATATGTATATATATAAAATAAAGTTGTTTTAAAAAAATATTTATAATATAGAGAGAGAGAAATACTTTATTTATCTATGCTGCCTAATTACATTAGGTTGCTATCTAACACAGCATACTTATCAATCCGAAATCGGACATATATAAATTACACATACATGGTATAATCAGAAAAAAAAGATACATTTTACGAGAATAAGACTTACACATAGATTAAAAGGAAAATATAATAAAAAACCGGTCACAGGAAACACTTGAATGGATAAATAAGTTT
>NW_027108251.1:110578-111561 GCF_000696795.3 Halyomorpha halys | reverse complement strand
TATCCTTTTCTATAATAGAGGCACTGTATCGATTACTTTAAATTTATACATATAAGCTAACAACTAGTTTTCTTAACGACAACGTCCTAGTTTCAAGCGCGAGCAGTATTGGGACAGCACCAACTCTGAGTATCAATTTTCAACCGTATCGCTAGGTCTCAAATGTGTTTCTCAACATCGCCAATACTGTGTTTTAAACGGTGATCTCATTAATTCGCTATAATTTAAGAGTCATTTTCGAAATTAAATCATAACTTTTTCAACACACCTAACTCATGTCTATGTATTTAAAATCTTTTCCTTACACGGTAACTCCATAAAAGGCAGGTAACACGCAAGCATTTATACATAGATATATGAAAATGTCTGCATTCTTATAAATTATTAATGATCGTTATTAACATTCAATCACTGTTTAGTGTTGCAGTGCAAGAAAAAATTAATAAAACCTATAATTATTAATAAATACATACAAATACATGACAATGTTATTTTTTACTTGGCTGCTTTCTAACCTAAAAAAATCAATGAGTTTAAATTTTAAAGTACCACAAAATACTTAATTTCAAAGTTTTTATTAAACGTCATAAATCTTAAATTTTTAATATTTTTCATCCTGCGATAGGAACTCTTGAATTTTATTGAAGGCAGAAAAGGTTTTTTTCATCAAAATAATTGTTTGATACTCTCCAAACTTTAGTTTTCCTAATTTTTAGACATTACTACAAATAAGAATAGAACTAAATTTTAAATCGATTTTATTTAATGTCAGCTGAAAATTTTGAAATGAACTGAGCTTCTAGATTCCAGAACTGAGATTCTAGAAGTCATGACTCTGCATAAAGTTTAAAAATTAAAAAAGACAAATTTATGTTTTTACAAAAACCCCACATTATGCCGATATAATAAACAGGCTGGCCATATAAATATAAAAAATAAGGGAAAATATTTAGAATTAAAATTGTCCAATCGTAAAAAATCAT
>NW_027108251.1:89446-106348 GCF_000696795.3 Halyomorpha halys | reverse complement strand
TTTTGTTTTCTTTTAAACTGGAAAATATGAATATAAACAATAAATGTTTCTTTTTTGTTAACTATTTGTAGTTCATCCATATTTAAAACGGTTTCATTTATACTATTAGAAGTTAGTAACCCTATGATTTATGAGATAATATGCGATTTCATTTTATTTCTTTTCTTTTCTTTTTCTACTTTAATATTTTATTAAATTTTGTTGTATAAATATTATTTTCTTATTTTAGTTATATTTTATTATGTTCGATAAGTTCATTTTTATTTTTAAAATATTGTACTATACTCACTATAAGTGAATATAATACAATATTTTGAATGCCTACTCACAAATGTCTCTTGTCGATGCCTATTATATTATTCATAAGGACTAGTCCCAGAATAAATAAGGAAAGTGATTATTATTAGTTGTAGAAGTACAAAAAGTAAGACAAAAATACCCACAGTGAGCTATTTAATAGATTTCCAATAATTTCCAGTACAAGAGCCCAAGAAGAAAAAAAAGGCAGGTATTTCACTCTAATTTCTGATTATTTTAATGAAAACTACATATAATAAGTAGTCAAAGCTGATGAGACTGCCAAGTATAGGTAAGGGGAATGAAAAATGGCGTCTGCTTCAAATATTAAAAGAAAAATTTTCATTTGGATCAATATCTTTAAAAGAAACAATATTAGAAAACCTAAGAAACCATAATTTAAATCTACTGAAAAATCAGTAGTTAGTGACATAATTTTGAGAAATCTTTATTTCAGGAACTAGATGATGTACAGATGTCTGCTGGTACTCAAAGTAAAGCTACTTAAATGTACAAAAAGTAGTTCATAACATTTATTTTCGTAGGATTAATATTTTTTATGATATTTAACAAAATAAATTCACAGCCTCCAATTTCTTGTTTGTATGAATTGACTCAGATAATTTTAATATATTAAATAAATAAATAATAACCCTAATAAATTGTAAACCCTTAGCCCTGAGTTCAAATGGAATAGCAAATGAGGCGGAGAGAAAAAAATTCAATTATTTCAATGAAAACTATTAGTCTAAATTGATGAGTCCGCCAAGTATAGGTAGGGGGAATAAAAAATGGCTACTGTTTCAAAACGTATAATTTGTTTTTCTTTCAGAGCTGTATATCTTTTTAACTACCAGCAATAGTACAAAATCTAAGAGATCATCATTTAAAGTAGAGTAAATGTTCTAAAATATGAGCCATAATAGAGCTATTTACGTTCAATAGTTCCCGAGATATAGCTTTTTAAAAAGCAACATTTTATAATAAATGTACTGAAAAATCAGTAGTCAGTAACCTAATTTTGAGAAATCTATACCTCAGGAACCATATGGCGTACAGATATCTGCTATCTCACAAATTAAAGCTAGTTTAATGTACTATAAAGTATTTTATGACGTTTATCTTCGTAGGAGTAATAATTTTTATGATATTTGCTCAAATTAATTGATTTATAGTAGTTCGGATAACATTTCATGCGCACAAATTGTATTTATATGCGAATATCATAAAAACTACTACTTTTACGAACATGCGTGAAATAAACTAGTTTATAATAAATTAAATTACCTTTATTTTGAGTGCTGGCAGACAAATGTTTATCTTATGGTTCCTGAGATATATTTTTTCAAAAATCAAAAATTTTATCAGAACAACTAGAAATTAACATTTTGGGAATTTATTTTGTCAAATATCATAAAAACTACTACTCCTACATAGATAAACGTTATGAACTACTTTATAGTAAATTTAAGTAGCTTTACTTTGAATGCTAGCAGACATCTGTACATCATATAGTTCCTGAGATGATGATTTATCAAAATAAATTCACTAACTACTGATTTTTCAATATATTTTATTGATAATATGCATATCAATATGAAATGTTGCTGTTTAAAATGCTATGTCTCGGGAACTAATTAACCTAAATAGCTCTATTAGGGCTCATATTTTGGAAAATTTACTCTTCTTTAAATGATGTTTTCTTAGGTTTTGTAATATTGTTAGTAGTTTTAACGATATAGAGCTCCGAAAGAAAAAAAAAATTAACGTATCAAAACAGTAGCCATTTTGTTATTCTCCCTACCTATACTTGGCGGGCTCATCAATTTAGACTAATAGTTTTCATTGAAATAATTGAATTTTTTTCTCTTTGGCTCATTCACTATTCCATTTGAACTTAGGGCTAAAGGTTTACAATTTTATTATTTATTTATTTAAAATATTAAAATTATCTGAGACAATTCATTCACACGAAAAATTGGAGGCTATGACAAAACATCACAAAAAATATACCCCTACAAACGGATCTACATATTATCAGGCAAAATATTTTTTAAAAAATTCATACTTAAATTTATTTATCGTGCATATTATTTTGACAAAGTGTATTATTTGTTTATTTATTCACCATTTATATCTTATGTTTAATTACTCTGTCATTCAATTTTTTTTCTATAGATTTTTAAAAATTTTCCTAATATTTAAAAACTATAAATATGTAAAAAACAAAGAAATTCAAATCAAATAAATGTAACATATAAAAGGTATTTGCACCTCACAACGTACTATGTATTGATTAGGTATGTGTTATTATGTCAAATTGCGTAATAGTTAATAAATAACAACTGTTAAAAAAAAGTCTCAACCGTCTTTCTGTAAGGTATCTATAAATTTTATTTGTCTTGGAGAATTCTTTCCGGGTGTCTCTAAAGCAGTAGATCCCGACCAACTGTACCTTGAGTTACTGTAACCATGCGTCAACTGCGGATTTGGGAGCCAGTACCCACACACTAAGCCACTATTAAGTGGGTATCCTAAATTGGGGGGGAGGCTAGCTGTTGAGCATGACCATGAAAAGATCACCTTCTTGCACAACCGTCGTTCAATAAATAGTACTTCCTCAAGAAATACTGAATCCCTAGCCCTTTATAGAGTGTATGCTATACAAGTTTTTTAAAATATATATCCATGAATATCTCCGGGTATATATTTGGTAATTTTTATGAAATAAGCAAGAAGATAATGTAGGTGAAGGGTTACAATAGTAAATGTTTTACAAAACGTATAAAAATTTATTTATAAAAATATTTAAAGAAACTAAAATAAAAAACTATTTACAATCAGTACTAAACACTCAATAGTGATTCTTTGGAGGTACTATGTGCTTCGTCGACGTTTTCACCGTAGCGCCTTTCGTCGAAAAGGAGACACTAGAAGTGGCAGTACCTTCTCCGTAGCTTGGCTTGTAGCTTGGAGCGTCATCTTTGTAACTACTTTCATAACTTGGCTTATAACTTGGAGCGTCATCTTTGTAACTGCTTTGGTAGCTTGGCTTGTAACTTGGAGCGTCATTTTTGTAACTGCTTTCGAAGCTTGGGAAAGCAGGTTCGTAACTTGGAGCAGCAGGTTTGTAGGTGGGAAGAGAAGGCTGGTAGCTTGGAGCAGCAGATTGGTAACTTGAAATACCGGATTGGTAATTTTGAACAGGGGATTGGTAACCTGGAACTGGGGATTGGTAACCTGGAACAGGGGATTGGTAACCTGGAACAGGAGATTGGTAACCTTGGACAGGTGATTGGTAACCCGGAACAGGGGATTGGTAACTTGGAACAGCGGGTGCGTTACTCGCAAATGGTCTGTATCCAGCTCTTTCCGTTGGTTGATAAGTGACAAGGGCTGGTGTGAAAACAGAAGCAGGTATAACTGGTTTATTGCCGTCTTCAAAGATTGGTATGAATGGTCTCTTGTCTGGAGCTTTATAAGTAGGTTTATAGTCAACCAGAGGAGATTGGTAGCTAGGTTTGAAACTGGGTAGTGGGGCCTTGTAGCTAGGTTCGTAACTTGGCACTGGGGCCTTGAAGCTAGGTTCGTAACTTGGCAAGGGGGTTTTGTAGCTCAGTGGGAGGGCATTTTGACTAGGTTCATAACTTGGCTTGTAGCCTTTAAAACTTGGGAGAGAGGCGAGGAAACCAGTAGACTTTTGACTAGAACTGCTCTCGTAGCTGGAGCCTGACGACTTGTAATAGGCCTGGAGCTCCCCGGAAGACTTGTAGCTGGAGTCTCCTTGGGAAGTGTAGCCGTCCTTGCCATGGACCGTGTACTGGACCAACCTCTTGGAGCCATCAGCCTCCAGGACGCTGTACTCTCCTTGCGTGCTGCCTCCCTTCCTCTCCTCTTTACGGCTGTGAAGGTCCCCAGTCTTGGGGTCATGGACAGCGTACTGATAGCTGTAGTGTGGTTCGTAGCCGAAATCCCCGTGAGAGCTCTCGCCGTACTCAATACAGTTCGCAAGCCCACAGGCGAGGGCCAGGATCAGAAGCTGAAACAATAAAAGTATTTATAGTCTAATAGGAAATAAAATTGTTAACAAATTCAAAATAATGCAACTCCGATATTAATTATATTATGCACCGCCTTCTTCATTATTTAAATCTAATAAGCACAAATCGTATTAATAAACTCTATTTATAATTTCAACGTAATCAATAAAGATAACTTTCAAAACTCATACCAACAAGTAATATTCAAAATGGTTTCAGTTTTAATTTAAATTATTACACTATTCATTATAAATAATCTAAATGAAAACTTGAAGCTCAGAGCTGCAATATACTGTTTCCTCAAACAAAAAACTGAAATAAATTTGATGAAACTTATGTCTATTATTATAAAACATACAATAACAAACTAAGATTGATTTAATAAGGAAAATATTTGATACCGTATTACCTCGTAACACCAAAAAAAACTTTATATCATCTAAAATGATTTTGACGGATTTAAAATGAAATTGTTCGAAACTTTATTTTTCAATTCCCCGCATGCTTTACGCAACAATCATTTTTAAAAAATTAAGTTTTTGGCGATTTATACATTCACGAAGCATCGCTTCAAAAAAGATTAATTCATCATAAATTCTGATTAAAAAACAGAGTCTCTATAAGAAAAATTACCCAATAACATTGGAAATTCCATATTTAGGTATACTGGAGGAGAACTGGATAAGGTTAGAAGATTAATAATACCCTCCCGAGACCCACGACGCCTCAGTTATGACCCGGTGAAAATGAAATAAAAATTCCTAAAATTAAAAAAAACTAAATACTATAAAAAAAATAATTGTACAACTAATTTGTAACTTTTTAAAGTTACTATTTTTTATAATTTAATGCACTTCAGAATTAAACCTTGTGTAGGTGACATCCCTAAAAATAACTTTGTACCTATAATTTTTTTTTTCATAATTACACTAAACGGACTGTCTTATAATATCAATATATAATATAAACAAAAGTAAATAATTAATTACTATTTCTTAAATACTAAAGGAGCCGGCGTATACCTAAGGCATATACATTAGCAGGCAACGTCAAGTGAAGATCACATTGTCTATCCACCCTAAATATACAATAAGGAACCAAACCACATTTTTGATAAATTGTGATTTATTAGCTACATCAATAATTTTTATACGGGTCTTCATTTCTTGGGGTTTCCTCTAAATCACTATTAGAAACAGATGCAAAGACTGGAGTTTTGGTTCCAAAATGAGTAAAGTATCGATTCAGCTTATAAAATAAAACAAAAAGAAAAGGTCGGTTGGTTTCAAATAGCATATATGGATTTAATCATCGTATAGGTAATATTATTTTAAAAACTACCATAGGAATATTATCCATAGTTGTTGTTGTTTTGATAAAGGTGCCCCCCTCACATTTGAATAGAAATTCACGATGCTATCTAGTGGCAAATATAAGAAGTAGTAGGCTTTGGTAGCCATCTCAAGAGCCATATCGTTTTCTGGCTGAGATGCACCACGAGTAAATTAACTCACCCCACTCAGGCAGAGGAGAGACAGAAGGCAAGATAAAAGAGGGAAGATAAAATAATTGAAAAACAAGACTAAGCAAAGCAGATCAATCATCAAGTAACCTACAACATTTATTATTTCATATAACCCCATTACAATCCACAATTAAAATATAAATACTAACTCTACTGTACAACCGTTTGGCCATGTGTATAAATTAAATTAATAATAGAGGCTATATCCCTATCTCACCATGTGTCATTCATTTTAAATTCAATAATACATCATTTATTACAACCACCAGCATATTACAACTAATTAGAGTATTATCCGCCAACTTTAACTCCAGGGAATATCTAAATTATACAATATAACAATTTGAGAGGATAACAATTTATAATTAGACAAAATAATTAATTTATTAAATAAAAACTAAGTCGTACATCTTTCTACAGAAATTAGATCCTATTTTAAATTCTATTCAGTAACAGAAACACATATCTTAAAATGCATCGTATTATTCAGAGGGTATTAAAAATATTGCGTTAATATGATAAAAGGCGATTGATTTCCTAACAGTAGAAAATTTTTCAGTGTCCATTAGGAAAGTGGACAACAAAAGAAGTCAGGTATCATACCATTCGCAGTTAAAATGGATTTCTCCGGTTCATAAATGCTTTCATCTCGTCTTACCCAATGGCGTTCCAGGGCGTTGACTGCTTTAGGGGGGAGTCACCGGAACAGAAAATAGTCATTTGTCACCGAGCGATAAAAAAATTAATTTCAGTTTTTTTATACAATTAATTTATAAAATATAATTATAAATAGATATGAAATTATATTTTAGAATCCTGGTTCTATAAGATTTTAATAATAGCCTAAAAAAAAATATATATATATAATAAGACAAGAATACAAATAATTACCATGTTATCTGATAATCTTTATAAAAATGAAAAAATATAATAAACATATTTACTAGCTTAAAACTGTTAAATGAAAACAAAAATATCCACTGCTTGAATTAGGGAGTGATCTCATATACAATATTTCTAATATTGATAAAATATAGTTATAATATAAATATTTACGAAATAAATTTTGAAAGCGTGCATTTCTAATCCGGGGTCAACATTCCGTTTGCGCAAAAGTATTTAATTTCGAAAGATACAGGTCCCAATTCCTGATTCCTATTATTTTTTTTTTTCGGTAATGCCCTACATAACTTAACTTTCCCACGTGACTTTCAACTTTCTGAATTGTGTTTGCATTTGTATTCCAACACACTCGTAGGTCTATATGGAGAGAACCAGTTCGTTACAAATGATACAATCAAGCCTGTCCACAGCTTATACGCAAGTTTTAGTAATTATTTCTGCAGGATATTGCGTACGTTCTTGTAATTTTTTTAATGGGTTTAAATTGATACCTTGAGTATAGTATGGAATAATATGAAACATGATAAGGCTTATTACGCACGTTATGATAAAACATATTAAAAAAAAAAAATTTACACTTACACCTTAAGATTTAGGCTCTCGATAATCTTTTCTTGTTTTCTTTTCTAGCATTGCTTTGTAGCTTTTTTTTTATCTTTGTTTTTTTTTCAATATTGATTAAAGTACATCAACATGGTAAAGAGGTCCTTAAAGTAATATATTTTTAATTAATTAAAGTAATAAACATTTTTCTTCATATTCTGCACTATTACTCAACTTCATTTTATAGTTTTTTTTTATCAAGAAGGCTTATCCTTCAAAACAGTCTTAAATTTTAATATCTTAAGAACTGAGCCTGTTATCAATAATCTTCAAATGGAGTCCAATTTTTTTTTTAAACAGTCTTATTTATCATGGAAAATTACCCTTAATTTAGCTTTAACTCAATCCTAACTTTTTATTCTTTTCAAATTCCTCTGTTGTTCGTCTTTCTGTTTTCCTTTCATTAATTTTTTTTCTATTTCTCTGTATCTTTTCACTCTGTACTTTTAGATTCTTTTGATTTTCTTCACAATAATCAGTTTTTTCTAAAGCTTAAATTGGGTTGTAAAATAAGTTCGTAGCGTTTTTTACTGGTGATTTCAATAAAAACTTCAGATTCTTTTAATTTTTTTTATTCATTTTTTTTTGCTCCTTTTTTTTTTTTTATGTTTTGCTCTTTTTTGTGTATTTTTTAATTCCGTTCTCCCAGAACTTCTCAGATTTTTGCGCAATGAACTCCTCTTTGTGCATTTTGCAGTCCTCGAGCGAATTAAAGTGTTACCCGCTAAGAGAGTTTTGAAAGGCCCGAAATAAGTGCAAATCTGTTGGGGCAAGGTCTAGTGAATATGGTGGGTGGGGGTTCACATCCCAGTACAAACTCCAATAATTTCTGCCAGGTCTGCAAAACTCGTGAGGACGGGAGTTATCGTGATGGAAAACTGCCTTTGCGATAATCCTGTGATTTGAGACACTTGCATGAGATATGTTAGGCGTTTCTTCGATATCCCGTGTCTTAGACGGTTATCTCTGACCAATTTTTCAATTGGTCATCAACAGTTGAAGGACGACCCGAGCTCTTTGCGTCTTCCAAGTCAAAATTTCCGGTTCAGAACCGAGCAAACCACTTACGGGCGGTGCTTTCTCCTAAGGCATCATCGCTATACAGACTGCATTTTGATTTTTTTGATTATGAGGAATATCGTAGGCTTTGATAATTTTAGTTTTACTGTGATAGTACTGAATAGGTTGGTGCGAGGGCTCTAGGGAGCTTGATTCTGTAGATTGTGGGTTCGATTCTCACCTGGGTCAAACAATAATTAGGAAGCTACCCGCAGAAATGAATCTTGACATTCCCAGTAGAAAAATCTCGTCATGTTCTAATGAAGAAAAGAAATGGAAGTTGATAGAACACACCCCAAGAAAGCAAAACCATGCCATAGAGGAATACCTTTGATTGGATCCACAGGGTGCTCAGAAACGAGAGCGAAACTGTTAATTATTATAGAACTACATTCATCGAATAGTTTTTAAATGATAAAAAAAAAACATTGTTCTTGTTTTTTCTCTTTTTTTTTAATTAATAAAAAAAATAGTCTTTTTGTTACTACAAGGGGAGCGTTAAACAAAACATATCTTATATATTGGAAAAATGTTCATAATATTCACATTTAATTTCTCAATGAAAATATTTTAGAGATATGACGCTATTGTGATATATGAAGTAGGACAAGCACAGTTATTAAAATATTTCTTTCTCTTGAAGGTTTTTAATAATAATAATAATAATAATAATGAAGCCCTAACGAACCCGAAGGTTCGATCCCGATACTAGCAAACGCTCTCTGCTTAGATCCTTCCAGTGATGCTACTCCAAACCCAATTCCACTATATCAGTTTCATCTCAATCCTCCCATCTACTTTTCGGTCTAACCCTCGGACGTTTACCCGTTGGTTCAGTGTTTTTAACTTATTAGGGATCCGTTCGTTACTAAGCCCTACAACCCACACGTTCCAATGCTATTACTTGAATTATATTTACGGGTTGTAGGTCCCTTAATTCAGCGTTGTGTAATCCTCTAAATTCTCCCGTTAATTTATCCTTTTTCGGTCAGAATATTTTGCATAATACTTTATTTTCGATAACCTTAAGACGCTGTTCATCCCTTAGTGCAAGAGGCCACGTCTCATATCCATAAAGAACAGTGGGAAGGATAATAGTTATAATACTTACTTAGTTAGAATAGTATATAATGAAAATAGTTATAATACTTTTTTTAATAATAAATAATATAATTAAAATGATAGTGCATAAATCATATTGACAAATAAAGCTGTTAATATTTCATAGCTCGTGGCCTAACCCTGAGAGTGAACCAGACCTCGTAGTGGAAAACCACTTGCTATTTGGTCTGAATTAATAGTTGGTTACCGTCTCTTCGTCAACGCTGTATTTAACGGATCAACAGGAATATAGAATTGTTATATAACAGCTCATTCTGGCGAAATTGTTTCGAAATTTAAATTGGGGCGTCAGTTTAAAATTGGGAAAGGTGATCATTTTCACCTAAAACCAACCATGGATTTTATCGTTAATGTATGATTTACTTTTATAATACAATGAAAATCCATTAAATCTTATGAAAATTCTTTTTAAAGTCATAAATCGTTCTTTAATTAAATAAATTTTAGTCTTAAAACACTTTATATTTCTTTATAAGTCCGACGTTTCGGCCATCGAAAAACACATCAATTTTAAAAAACTTCATGCAGGCTATTTTGCCTAGGTTATTAATTTCAGTCCACAATTACCCTATTTTGTCAATTCAACATATTAAATTTAAATTAAAAATTTTTATCACAATCAATCTTTGTCAATGTTCAATTGACAAAATAGAGTAATTGTGGACCGAAATTAATGACCTGGGCAGAATAATCTACATAAAGATTTGTAGAAATGATGTGGTTCTAAAATTATCCCTGAGGATGGCTGAATTGGCCGAAACGTCGAACTTATAAAGAAATATAATTAAAACTTGATACAAATTTGATTTGATACAATTTATTTAATTAAACAATAAAAACCAGTCTCAAGAAAGTGTAAAGATTATATATATCATAAATCATCTTGATTTCTATGTTTCTTGAAGAAGCTATAGATAACACTTCTATGCTTAAATAACTTAATTTCTCTATTTCATAAATTAATTTCTCTATTCCTTTATGAAGATGTGTGTTAGCTTTGTAAAGGAAGTTTTTTTAAAATTTATTTATTGCTATTTACAACTGTACATTATAATATATTTAGTAAATATGATCTCAGTTAAATTGGGGTGTTACAGGAGTGTAGAGAAACTACCCATTGGTAGCACTCTAATGGCGTGTTACATTAGCAAGTCTCGTGGCCATCTTCTTTTCAGGCCCCTCGGAGGATTGTCAGGAATGGCAGAGGAAGTAAGGTTAGAAACTAGTGGGTTTGGGTTATTTGGGATTTTATAATGGAAGGAGTGATATCTGGTCCGGGTTAGATCGGTTAATATGGAACATTAAGGTCTTTATGTATGATTTTATTTGTGACAGAGTAAGGAGCATTGAAGATTTTACGAAGGATTTTGGATTGCAATGAATGGATACGAGAGGAATTCGAAGGTTTAGTGGAACCCCAAAGCTCAACTCCGCATGTTCAGATAGACCTATAATAGTCATGTAGATCAGTCTTTTGTAATGAATTGGATGTTTACACCGTCTGTTCAATAAGTGCTGTAAAAGTCGAAATCGACGTGAAGTTTCCTGTCTTTTCAGTCTTGTGTGAGGATTCCAGGTCAGTCGTTTGTTCAGCTGTAGTCCAAGGTAGCGGATCTGTTCGACAGGGGTAAGATCAACATTATTAAAGGAGACTGTAGGGCAGTCGGTAGGTTTACGACGAAGGGTAAAGGTGAGTAAAGGAAGTTAAGTGCAAAAACACTGTTTATGAAAAACTGAGTTGAAAAATATGGTCTTTTGTACAGTCAGTTATTTCTGTTTTTCTATACAGTGCTAGTCGTTTACCACAGTCTGTATGTGTGTAAATCCTCTGGCTCCTATTAGAGCAAAGAGACACCCATAAATTTCCATCAGAAGCTCATGAGTTCGTCTCTCTCCATTGCCGTACCAACAAGTTTATCTACCCCATCTCTCTATCCACAAATAAAAAAAATTGTGATCGACTTAAAAAAAAAAATTTATATGTTCAAGGATAAAGGTTAAAAACGAAAACAAGACATTTTTTTATCATTTGTGAATAGAAAGAGTGAAATTTCATTTCAAAACCATTCGGTGAATGTGGTTCTATAATAATTACAAAATATTTTCTGTTATTTCAAAACTGTGACATTCATTATATTTCCCTAGATATTAAATAAATATATCGTTAAAATATTCAGAATATGTAATAATCATAATTTACTGCCACATAAAAATTTACTTTAATTAATGAAAAATCGTTTCTGACAATGAAATATTTCCGGTATACAATAAAATATATATTTTCAATAAGGCCTCTACAATTTTAAATAATTCTCCATTCCTTGTTACATCCTATTTCAAAATGAAACAAGTGGTATTATTTCGGAATATTTTAGATTAGTTTAATTGCAATAATTAGGGTATATAACATCCTTTGTTGGGAGTACTTGAAAAGTCTTATCACACACATTTTTTTTTGTTTTAGATAATCTTTGAGTTATTTAATTGTAATGAGCTATTATACAAAAATATGTATTTAATATATGTATGTAAATAAATTTATGTATATATGAATTTGCAATTTATCGGTAAATAATATTCGTCAGTTTGATTTTAAAAGCTCGTATTGTTATTTAAATACACAGATAAATTTTCAAAGTAGGAAACTAAGTCGATCAGTTGCGTAGGTCGATAAACGGATTTTGAAACTATGTGAAAGGAACTCACGTTAAAATAGATATATATTGCACAAGAGGCAATTTTATATTTCTCAAATACAAAATTAATCTGAATGCATCAGTAAGCAGCTGATATAAATACACACACACATAAACATTTGGAATAATTTTACCATTTTTATTGTTTTATACTTCCGCATTCCTTAATATATCACAGGGATATTATCAGGTGTTGGATGATATACTCAATATTTAACTAGTACTCATATAAAAATAAAACGGAATTTTTTTATGAAAATAAATTTTTAAAAATTGGAATTTTTAATTTTTTTTATTTTATTTTAACTAAAAAAAATGGCGTTAATCAGATATGAAAGGTTATAAAAATGTTAAATTATATTTTCAAATTTTTTCTTTATATGTAAAAATTGAGCGTAGCCTAGTAATAAAGGTTTCAGGTTGAATTTTATTTAAATTTCGTTGTTATTCTTATTTTCTGTATATTTTTTTTTATTTTACTCTTCTGTTTTTGTATTGAATATAATTAATTAATAAAAATAATTAACTTCTTATCTAGTCATTTAATAATTTCGGATTATAAATTAATATACATTTGCAAGGAAAATGGTTAATTATTTGTAAGAAAGTTGAGGAGACTGTTTAGGCACTTACGCATTTATCTACATTTTAAAAATATCTGAACGTTATAATTTAACCTAAATATTTTCTAAGTGGCTTGAGGAAATGAAATCCTTATATAGAAATCTCCTGTGAAAACAAAATGTAGAAATTATTCCACTTGCCGGTGAAAGTGAAATTGGCACATTTTCGGAACTTGAAACCTTTATCACTCATGCATATGTTAACCAAATTAAATTTACCATTACCTATTATTATTTTAATAAGACGAGTTTCTTTCTTATGATAGCAGTAAAGTACATAGTTCAAGGTAAGAGAAATTTATTTATGGTCATTAATAGATTTTCCTACATTTAGAATTCAAATTGATCTATTAGAATATAAATATTCTTTTTCTGCCATATGATATATTTTGACGTCCTTTTAGAAACCATTAAAATTTAAAACTGTTAAAATTTTAAATCACATAAGTACTCTGAGGGCAATGAATTTTTTTTATATTTTTTGTGCTACAAAGCTGATATTTCATATATCAAAATCTGAACTTGATGGAAGAAAACGGAACTATTTCTTGTTTCCACCACAAAACCGAAAAACCACGGCACACTAAGAAACATTATAAGTTTCCAGGGTATAATTTTTAAATATACAGAAAAATGTGAATAATTTAACATTTTTATAGTCATCTCATATCTTTTTTATGGCATTTTTTTGTATTTTTTATGTTAAAAAATAAAACATATCTTATGTTTAAAAATATTTACATGAAAAAAAATATGAAACTCAATCTAGTTGACCGAGAATATTAGATAGTAAACAATTGAAAAAGCTATATTTATAAAAAAACTGGTCTTTTATATAAAAAATACTGAAAAGAACAGTAAAAATTCAATTTTAAAACATTTGTATACTAAGTAAGTTGTTTTTTAATATTTCAGCCAAAAGTATGCACCTCCTGAAGATATATAAAGAAATATCAAATCCATAATATATGTAAATTTTTTAATGAGTAGTGAAGATAATAAAGTCTCATAATTTGTAATTGATCAATAATTACAATTAGTTGTGTATGTTTATGTATGTTAACTATATGTATTATGTATATATAATATTATGTATTTGTTTCTAACTTATTTACCAGTTATTATTTATCTGTTTTTAAATTATTTATTTGTTTTTAACTTGACTACTACCACTACTATTTTATTTCTATATTTCCTTTTATTCATAACTTAGTTTTCTCATCATTTATTTTGTTTATTATTGTCTACTGAAAGTTTCAACATTGGATAAATCTATAAATTAAAAAAAAAAACTTTTATAATTAATTGAACATTTTTTTGGTGGGTCACCGGAAAAGAGAAACATATGGAAGAGGAATAGAGAGAATAAAATAGATACAATTAAGAAGAAAATAAAAAAGGAAAATTGACAAGGGGAAAAACAAGAAATAAAAAATGTTAAATGAAGGGGATAGTCGGGGGTGGAGTAAAAAAAAAAATACATAAATAACTACATATCATCATGGTATTTTGTTTTTATTGCTGTCACATAACATTGTTATATATCAAAAATGTTATGTGACAACAATAAAAAAAAAAATACCATGATGATATGTAGTTATACTGGGGAAAGAATGGAGTTTGAACAATATTGTAAGTTTGTTAATTATTCTATGTTAGTATTTATACTTTAACTTATAAGAATAATATATTGTAGCAACCCATATACTTGGTTAATATGGTTAATTGTTAAGTATTGTTCTCTATCAGACTTTTAAATTTTCAGATAAATCAGACTAAATCTTTTGAACATAGAATAGTATTATATTGAGTTCTTATGTTTATTACATGATTAGTTTTTATTTCATTTTTAATTTTAATTAAATCATGACAAAATATATATATATTTTTTTTTTGCCAGTTCGACTGATTATCGTGGAAATCTAAAATCATGATTTAAATTAAAACACTTTTGGATGCTGTAAAATAATATAATTAAATTTTGTAATATATTGTAAAATATTTATATTTTTTGTAATTATATCTATTCATTATGATTTAATTCAAGATTCATTGGAAGGATTGTTATATGCTTTATGATTATAATTAATTATTATATTAATTTTAGAAATTAATTATTGTATGTCAAATACTATATTTGTAAATACTCACTTTGTGCATGTTTATCCTTCGCTAGTTGGGGCCCAACTGGCGTAACGACTGTCCGAGTTGCTTATATATAGGTCTCCCGCTACCGGCCAAGTCCCTTCATCAACCAAAATTAAGAAACACTTGTAGTGTTTCAAGAAATTTTAGGGGGCTCTCAAATTGCAAAATTGAGTAATTTGAATCTTCCAGATTCTTACAAATGCTTCAAGATACTCCTTGACGACCCAAACCGTAATAGGAATATAGATTGAGAGAATTCCGGTTTGAAGGTTTTGTAGAGGAAACTATTAAATTAAAAAGTCGGGTGGATTGAAGCAAACATTAAAATTTATAATGGTTCATCTTCATTGTACTTTAAACAATTTGTTTATTTATGAATGGTATCAAACCGAAATAAATTTATGACTTACTAAACTTACAATTAATATATAAATACATTATAAATTATATTTTTGTTAGATAATAAATTGTTTTGTGTTTTATTTATTAGAACTTTTGGAAAGATTAAACACTTAAATTTTACGGATTAAATTTTTAATCATTTAATGTTAAAAGATTTAATCAATAATTTTATATTATTTCGTTAGGTTCACCATCTTCTTTTTTAATTATTGTTAGATATAATACATCAATTTCTTAATAAAACTCTTTATTTTTTTTAATTATTGTTTTCCATTCTGGTTTATTGTTTTTATTAAAACTCTTTGTAATAAACTAAGATTAATTTTTTTAAACCCTCAAAAATTGAGATTATACGTTTCAACATACGATTGAATTCGGATTCGCCGTCCGTAGAATTTTTAAGAG
The DNA here is from genome assembly GCF_000696795.3 of Halyomorpha halys. Taxonomy (NCBI): domain Eukaryota; kingdom Metazoa; phylum Arthropoda; class Insecta; order Hemiptera; family Pentatomidae; genus Halyomorpha; species Halyomorpha halys. Next base: position 90,525 of record NW_027108251.1, on the reverse strand, counting down.
ACTGCTTAGCTTAACTTAACTTTTTTAGATTTTGCCCTAAAGTCACAAAATGGCTGAGGCCCTCAAAGGATACCACTCCAGAACAAACTTGTTTTGGACATGACCAAATGTTTCCTAAAGGTATTTCAGCCTAGAAAACAATCTTACATACAGAATTACTGCTTATCCGATCCTAAAGATTGGGAGGCCAAATTATTTTAGGGATCAAGGGGAAAAGGCGGGAGTAAATTTAACAGACATGTTCGAAATCCGTAATAATCAACTAGTAATTTTGTGAATATCATATTTTATTATAACCCCTAATCCACGAGAGTCCATTGTAACTGAGTGAGTTAAGGAGGTGTCATGCCTGCAGTGGTGCCGGTTTGATTTCAGCTGAATGAATTGACTTTTATCTCTTGGGAGTCACAAGGAATAAAAACTCAACCCTCCCACTCTGATTAGAATAGCTCGGTCACCAATAGAATAACCCTCCATAGGTCATAAATGGCTTGGGAGTGGATAGAAAAAATGAAAAACCCTAAAACACTAAATAATTTTAAAAATTGTAAAGTTTAAGGGTGAAATATAAATTTTACACTGTTTTCTTTTCCCTTGCGATTTTTTCTACAAAATAGCGTTTTTAAACTTTTTTTTTGTAAACATGGATTGTCAAACAAACACGTCCAAATATATGAAGTGTTTTCATGCAATTAGTTCTCTCATTATTAAAAAATTTGTGAAGTCACGAAATAGTGTGTTATTGTAATGAAAATAGCATATGCTTCAGGTGGGGAAGGGACGCGGTTTCTACTTTAGCTTATTATTAAGATATAAAGTTATATTTACAAAATTATTTTCATATATAATAAAACACAAAAATTTTCGAGTTAAAATAGTTCAACACACTAAACTTTGCACGGTAAGTCCAGAAAATAAATACCTACATTCAGCACTGTATGTTCAGCAATGAAATACCTACTTTCAGCACTGTATGTTCAGCAATGAAATACCTACTTTCAGCACGGTATGTTCAGCAATGAAATACTTACATTCAGCACGGTATGTTCAGGAAGGAAATACCTACATGCAGTATGGTA
>NW_027108251.1:84204-89396 GCF_000696795.3 Halyomorpha halys | reverse complement strand
GTAAAGGAAGTTAAGTGCAAAAACACTGTTTTAAGAAAAACAGAGTTGAAAAATATAGTCTATTGTATAGTCAGTTATTTCTGTTTCTATACAGTGCTAGTCGTTTACCACAGTCTGTATGTGTGTAAATCCTCTGGCTCCTATTAGAGCAAAGAGACACCCATAAATTTCCATCAGAAGCTCATGAGTTCGTCTCTCTCCATTGCCGTACCAACAAGTTTATCTACCCCATCTCTCTATCCACAAATAAAAAAAATTGTGATCGACTTAAAAAAAAAAATTTATATGTTCAAGGATAAAGGTTAAAAACGAAAACAAGACATTTTTTTATCATTTGTGAATAGAAAGAGTGAAATTTCATTTCAAAACCATTCGGTGAATGTGGTTCTATAATAATTACAAAATATTTTCTGTTATTTCAAAACTGTGACATTCATTATATTTCCCTAGATATTAAATAAATATATCGTTAAAATATTCAGAATATGTAATAATCATAATTTACTGCCACATAAAAATTTACTTTAATTAATGAAAAATCGTTTCTGACAATGAAATATTTCCGGTATACAATAAAATATATATTTTCAATAAGGCCTCTACAATTTTAAATAATTCTCCATTCCTTGTTACATCCTATTTCAAAATGAAACAAGTGGTATTATTTCGGAATATTTTAGATTAGTTTAATTGCAATAATTAGGGTATATAACATCCTTTGTTGGGAGTACTTGAAAAGTCTTATCACACACATTTTTTTTTGTTTTAGATAATCTTTGAGTTATTTAATTGTAATGAGCTATTATACAAAAATATGTATTTAATATATGTATGTAAATAAATTTATGTATATATGAATTTGCAATTTATCGGTAAATAATATTCGTCAGTTTGATTTTAAAAGCTCGTATTGTTATTTAAATACACAGATAAATTTTCAAAGTAGGAAACTAAGTCGATCAGTTGCGTAGGTCGATAAACGGATTTTGAAACTATGTGAAAGGAACTCACGTTAAAATAGATATATATTGCACAAGAGGCAATTTTATATTTCTCAAATACAAAATTAATCTGAATGCATCAGTAAGCAGCTGATATAAATACACACACACATAAACATTTGGAATAATTTTACCATTTTTATTGTTTTATACTTCCGCATTCCTTAATATATCACAGGGATATTATCAGGTGTTGGATGATATACTCAATATTTAACTAGTACTCATATAAAAATAAAACGGAATTTTTTTATGAAAATAAATTTTTAAAAATTGGAATTTTTAATTTTTTTTATTTTATTTTAACTAAAAAAAATGGCGTTAATCAGATATGAAAGGTTATAAAAATGTTAAATTATATTTTCAAATTTTTTCTTTATATGTAAAAATTGAGCGTAGCCTAGTAATAAAGGTTTCAGGTTGAATTTTATTTAAATTTCGTTGTTATTCTTATTTTCTGTATATTTTTTTTTATTTTACTCTTCTGTTTTTGTATTGAATATAATTAATTAATAAAAATAATTAACTTCTTATCTAGTCATTTAATAATTTCGGATTATAAATTAATATACATTTGCAAGGAAAATGGTTAATTATTTGTAAGAAAGTTGAGGAGACTGTTTAGGCACTTACGCATTTATCTACATTTTAAAAATATCTGAACGTTATAATTTAACCTAAATATTTTCTAAGTGGCTTGAGGAAATGAAATCCTTATATAGAAATCTCCTGTGAAAACAAAATGTAGAAATTATTCCACTTGCCGGTGAAAGTGAAATTGGCACATTTTCGGAACTTGAAACCTTTATCACTCATGCATATGTTAACCAAATTAAATTTACCATTACCTATTATTATTTTAATAAGACGAGTTTCTTTCTTATGATAGCAGTAAAGTACATAGTTCAAGGTAAGAGAAATTTATTTATGGTCATTAATAGATTTTCCTACATTTAGAATTCAAATTGATCTATTAGAATATAAATATTCTTTTTCTGCCATATGATATATTTTGACGTCCTTTTAGAAACCATTAAAATTTAAAACTGTTAAAATTTTAAATCACATAAGTACTCTGAGGGCAATGAATTTTTTTTATATTTTTTGTGCTACAAAGCTGATATTTCATATATCAAAATCTGAACTTGATGGAAGAAAACGGAACTATTTCTTGTTTCCACCACAAAACCGAAAAACCACGGCACACTAAGAAACATTATAAGTTTCCAGGGTATAATTTTTAAATATACAGAAAAATGTGAATAATTTAACATTTTTATAGTCATCTCATATCTTTTTTATGGCATTTTTTTGTATTTTTTATGTTAAAAAATAAAACATATCTTATGTTTAAAAATATTTACATGAAAAAAAATATGAAACTCAATCTAGTTGACCGAGAATATTAGATAGTAAACAATTGAAAAAGCTATATTTATAAAAAAACTGGTCTTTTATATAAAAAATACTGAAAAGAACAGTAAAAATTCAATTTTAAAACATTTGTATACTAAGTAAGTTGTTTTTTAATATTTCAGCCAAAAGTATGCACCTCCTGAAGATATATAAAGAAATATCAAATCCATAATATATGTAAATTTTTTAATGAGTAGTGAAGATAATAAAGTCTCATAATTTGTAATTGATCAATAATTACAATTAGTTGTGTATGTTTATGTATGTTAACTATATGTATTATGTATATATAATATTATGTATTTGTTTCTAACTTATTTACCAGTTATTATTTATCTGTTTTTAAATTATTTATTTGTTTTTAACTTGACTACTACCACTACTATTTTATTTCTATATTTCCTTTTATTCATAACTTAGTTTTCTCATCATTTATTTTGTTTATTATTGTCTACTGAAAGTTTCAACATTGGATAAATCTATAAATTAAAAAAAAAAACTTTTATAATTAATTGAACATTTTTTTGGTGGGTCACCGGAAAAGAGAAACATATGGAAGAGGAATAGAGAGAATAAAATAGATACAATTAAGAAGAAAATAAAAAAGGAAAATTGACAAGGGGAAAAACAAGAAATAAAAAATGTTAAATGAAGGGGATAGTCGGGGGTGGAGTAAAAAAAAAAATACATAAATAACTACATATCATCATGGTATTTTGTTTTTATTGCTGTCACATAACATTGTTATATATCAAAAATGTTATGTGACAACAATAAAAAAAAAAATACCATGATGATATGTAGTTATACTGGGGAAAGAATGGAGTTTGAACAATATTGTAAGTTTGTTAATTATTCTATGTTAGTATTTATACTTTAACTTATAAGAATAATATATTGTAGCAACCCATATACTTGGTTAATATGGTTAATTGTTAAGTATTGTTCTCTATCAGACTTTTAAATTTTCAGATAAATCAGACTAAATCTTTTGAACATAGAATAGTATTATATTGAGTTCTTATGTTTATTACATGATTAGTTTTTATTTCATTTTTAATTTTAATTAAATCATGACAAAATATATATATATTTTTTTTTTGCCAGTTCGACTGATTATCGTGGAAATCTAAAATCATGATTTAAATTAAAACACTTTTGGATGCTGTAAAATAATATAATTAAATTTTGTAATATATTGTAAAATATTTATATTTTTTGTAATTATATCTATTCATTATGATTTAATTCAAGATTCATTGGAAGGATTGTTATATGCTTTATGATTATAATTAATTATTATATTAATTTTAGAAATTAATTATTGTATGTCAAATACTATATTTGTAAATACTCACTTTGTGCATGTTTATCCTTCGCTAGTTGGGGCCCAACTGGCGTAACGACTGTCCGAGTTGCTTATATATAGGTCTCCCGCTACCGGCCAAGTCCCTTCATCAACCAAAATTAAGAAACACTTGTAGTGTTTCAAGAAATTTTAGGGGGCTCTCAAATTGCAAAATTGAGTAATTTGAATCTTCCAGATTCTTACAAATGCTTCAAGATACTCCTTGACGACCCAAACCGTAATAGGAATATAGATTGAGAGAATTCCGGTTTGAAGGTTTTGTAGAGGAAACTATTAAATTAAAAAGTCGGGTGGATTGAAGCAAACATTAAAATTTATAATGGTTCATCTTCATTGTACTTTAAACAATTTGTTTATTTATGAATGGTATCAAACCGAAATAAATTTATGACTTACTAAACTTACAATTAATATATAAATACATTATAAATTATATTTTTGTTAGATAATAAATTGTTTTGTGTTTTATTTATTAGAACTTTTGGAAAGATTAAACACTTAAATTTTACGGATTAAATTTTTAATCATTTAATGTTAAAAGATTTAATCAATAATTTTATATTATTTCGTTAGGTTCACCATCTTCTTTTTTAATTATTGTTAGATATAATACATCAATTTCTTAATAAAACTCTTTATTTTTTTAATTATTGTTTTCCATTCTGGTTTATTGTTTTTATTAAAACTCTTTGTAATAAACTAAGATTAATTTTTTTAAACCTGATTGAATTCGGATTCGCCGTCCGTAGAATTTTTAAGAGACTGCTTAGCTTAACTTAACTTTTTTAGATTTTGCCCTAAAGTCACAAAATGGCTGAGGCCCTCAAAGGATACCACTCCAGAACAAACTTGTTTTGGACATGACCAAATGTTTCCTAAAGGTATTTCAGCCTAGAAAACAATCTTACATACAGAATTACTGCTTATCCGATCCTAAAGATTGGGAGGCCAAATTATTTTAGGGATCAAGGGGAAAAGGCGGGAGTAAATTTAACAGACATGTTCGAAATCCGTAATAATCAACTAGTAATTTTGTGAATATCATATTTTATTATAACCCCTAATCCACGAGAGTCCATTGTAACTGAGTGAGTTAAGGAGGTGTCATGCCTGCAGTGGTGCCGGTTTAATTTCAGCTGAATGGATTGACTTTTATCTCTTGGGAGTCACAAGGAATAAAAACTCAACCCTCCCACTCTGATTAGCCTTTTATTCATAACTTAGTTTTCTCATCATTTATTTTGTTTATTATTGTGTACTGAAAGTTTTAACATTGGATAAGTCTATAAATAAAAAAAAAAAACTTAAATAATTAATTGAACATTTGTGGTGGTTCACAGGAAAAGAGAAACATATGGAAGAGGAATAGAGAGAATAAAATAGATACAATTAAGAAGAAAAAAAAA
>NW_027108251.1:80773-82772 GCF_000696795.3 Halyomorpha halys | reverse complement strand
CTACATTCAGCACGGTATGTCCAGGAATGAAATACCTACATTCAGCACGGTATGACCAGGAAAGAAATACCTACATTCAGCACGGTATGTTCAGGAAAAAATAACTACATACAGCACGGTATGTCCAAGAAAGGAATATCTACATTCCTTCCATCCAGGTTTATTGTATTGTATATTCAACAACAACATCTATTAACATTACACGATTGGGATAAGCTTCGGAAAAATCGATAAAATCACAAAAATTTAGTTGACGAACCCTAAATCAACAAATAAGATTTATTTTTCAATTCTTTCGAAACATTCAAAATTAAAACTTAGACCGAAATTGAAAACATGCACTAACTTACTGAAACTAATTTGGTCCTACATATCACAATTATTTGGAACATTCTGACATGACCTGCCTGAGAAACTTCAAATCTTTCAAACAAAAATGATTCAGGACAGTTAAATAATTTCCTTAGTAATTCAACAACATAACGTCAGATACTGATCTTCACATACCAACTGCTAATGAACCAATACGGATCAATTACCAATGACTCCACGACGAATTACAAGAACATCCTAACACTCATAAATGATATAACCACAGGATTATTGTCTGGTAACGTTTGTAGAAGTCTGAAGATTAACAGGTTTACGCCTCGAAGCGATGCCGCTGTAATGCCTCTCATGGTATTTCTGTAATTCGACATCATGTTCATCAGTGGCCAATTTAGTTAACAGGTGGTAATTCAAATTGTAGTACAAAACATTAAATTATAAGGTGAATAAATAATATATTTAAAACTGAACGTTTAAGAATAAAAAATTTTAAAAAAAATTAAATCTAAATTATTTATATAATTATATTTATTTTTTAAAATTAATTTTTCATTTTCTGATAATTACGATGCGAATGTTTCAAGAGATAAATAATGGTCCTATTTACACATATTACATATGCCTACAATATGTATGTTATCTAAATGGGGATAACATTCATACAGTATATGTCCAAGAAAATAATCACAAAAACACATATTGTTACATAAAACACATACTGTTAATCACATTCAAACAAATTTACAATATTTACACTCAACCAAGAGACCCTTTAACATAATCCTCTTTAGAGGTGGTAAAGGTGGCAAAATAGAATTCCAGATTGCTTCCAGTATAAGGCCCATGAAGCAACTGGCCACACCCAGGGCCATTAGAGAAAATTTATATCTAAGATCATAAATATATATTTAAAATATACTTTTTAAATCTATTAAGTTAGGTTTTAAATGTTTAAGTCATCGTTAAGGATAGGTTTAAAGATTTAAATTTAAACGATTCCATTTGTCCTATGCGATAAGTTACACAGGGCGTTGAGATATATCGGAACTGTGCGTTTGTCGCATGAGGTAACCTATGTTCACACTGAACGTTTGTCGCATATGAAAATATTGTGAACATGAACATTATCTAGACAAAACTTTGAATCTTTGTGAGATATTTATTATTAAATTTGCCATATAAATGCTTCGCCTCAAGATTCATAATAATGCATCGTCATTGTTATTTTTTTTTAATCGTAATGTTGTTTTTAACAAATGAAGATTATGAAATAATTTTTTCTAAATTTTAAATTTCTCTAAACAAATTATTCGGATCAGATTTAATAATTATTTTTAAACCTATACTGATCCTAGTTTTAGCTGAGTGGCTTGTTTTATAAAATTTTAGTGTAGCTTTTGATCGAGTCTGGCATCCAGGTCTGCTCTATAAACTTCGTCAATTCCTTGCCCCTAAATATTTCCTTTTAATCCGCTCCTAACTCTCTAATAGAATGTCCAGGAAATAAATACCTACATTCAGCACGGTATGTCCAGGAATGAAATACCTACATTCAGCACGGTATGTCCAGGAAAGAAATACCTACATTCAGCACGGTATGACCAGGAAAGAAATACCTACATTCAGCACGGTATGTTCAGGAAAAAATAACTACATACAGCACGGTATG
>NW_027108251.1:76251-79943 GCF_000696795.3 Halyomorpha halys | reverse complement strand
AATCTCTCATCCTTAACAATCCCTGATAATCCTCCGAGGCTTCTGAAAAGAAGATGGCCACGGGACCTTCTAATTTAAATTAATGCTTAAGTACCACCAATGGGTGGTTCCTTCCCAAGATTTTCAAGTTTAAATGAAACATTCCACATATTTACTTATTGTATTTATTATTTATACAGTTGTAAATTACATTAAATAAATAAATTAGTGTAGAGATAAAAAAAAGTCTGAAAAGTATTTAGGTTATTGTAGCTTCTTTAGTACTTCTTCTGAGTATGCAAATGATTTCAAGATTTGAAAATAAATTTTAAAGTTAATAAATGTAAATATTTATTTGTGAAATTCGACCATAGATCGATAGCGTTCATCAAAGGATTTATGGTACTAGGTTTTATTCCCGATAAATAAATTTGACTTCAGGCAGACACGGAACATGATATGTTTCTTGATCATTAAATCATTAAACGCGTGTGCAAATTTTTTATTATAAGAACAGTTTTTTTTTTTCTATTTTCTGCATAAATACAAAGTTCCCCTACCTTCTTTAGACAGGAAACAAAATAAAATAGATAGTTATCTAATTTAACTTCTAGTTAGCTTTAGAAACATGTACAAAACATACATAACCCAATTTTTTTTTCATTTTTTAATCTCTCCGTCTAGTAAGAATATCCGGGTAATTACTTTAATAAAGAAGCAGGCGTGTGAGTTAAAATAAGTTTGGGAAGAATTATGTAAGCCTAGCCACTATACTACTTTCTGGAAAACGCTGGAGTGGCAGTAAGGTTCCAGTAGAACTGATTCGGAAAGGCTTATAAGAATTATTTGATCAGATATTTGTTTGTTGTGATTTTTTTTTATTGTGAAGAATGGAGAGGCAATCTCAACACTCGTTACATAAGATTCCTTGACTCAATCAACTAACTGCCGGTAATTTCTTGAGAGGAGCTATAGTTGTTTATTTATTTTGCCCTTAAAAGCAAGTACGATCCATTAGGATTGCTATGGATACCCTTTTCGACGCCCTGGTTTCTCCTGTATCCAACAGGATTATGATCCTACCATTGCGAGTAACAAACGACTGATAGGTCTAAGAAACAATTGGAGGAATCGACCCTTCCCTGGAGCAATCTTCTTCATAATCCAAAATATATGGTGTTTATTTTAATTGCATTTTTTTTTATTGATATTTTTATTTGTTGAAGAAGAATAATATAAGCAGCCACTACCAAGAGCAACGCGTATTAGGGTTGATAAGTGATAATACTAATAATGAAATATCAAAGCTATAAAATAACTTAATTTTAATACTAATTTATTAATATACACGAGACCTGCTAATGTAAAACGTCATTAGAGTGCTACCAATAGGTAGTTTCTCTACACGCCTGTAACACTCCAATTTAACTGAGATCGGATTTACTAAATGTATTATAATGTACAGTTGTTAATAACAATTAATAAATATAAAAAAAATAATTATCAATAGAAAAATAATAAGACAAGATACATTAAATAATTCCATCATAACACCCATTCACATTTATTTATAATATTTATACTGTCTTGAGAACTCTTAATCAAGCTTTCCCACCGTCATGTGGATGGTAAAGAAGGATTCTAAGAGATTCCGCCGCTTTTATTCCATCCGAATTCCATCCTGGTATTGAAGCCCAGTGGAGACTGAGTGATAAAGGATTCGAGGCTACTGCCGTTTCAACCTTTGAGGAAGACTATTTATTCCAATTCAAGAGAAATAAATATCTTAGGAACATGCATTTCTTCATACTGTCATGTATTGTTTCGTATTTCATTTACTTTGATTATATTTTTAATTTTATGTCCTCGACAGTATAAACTTTAATTTATCTTAAAAATATCCTTACTTTATATTGCAATGTTTAAGGAAGTTTTCCTCATAATTTCACTACATAAATAATGATATAGGTATTCATAAATCTCCTTGATAGAATTATATAATTAAAATCAACATTGTAACATCAACCTATAACTTAGACGTGTTTAATTCACTATACTTGCGTTCACTATACAACAACGAAATGCGTTACAATCTCAAGGAGAGATAATAATGCCTAAAATAATAAGAGAGAACCTTCCCATCCAATCCCATCGGAAATCCCATGATAAGAAGTAAACTTAACTTATGTAGAAAACATATACCAATAGCTAGATCAGTGTTCAAATAAAAAATTACTTAGACCCAGTTACATTATAAAATTAACTAAAACTGGGAATCCTCAAATAACTTAATTTGAGTTTATGAAGACATTCACGTCGAAATATAAACTAGAGCAGATGTATTTATTAGTTTATATTACAATGTAGCCATGAGGTCTGGCCCAATAGATGTTAGAAAATTAGTATATCAATGTAAAAATACAGTACTCCGATAGTACGTCAATATTAAAATACAGTACTTCGATAGTACATGAATACAAAAATACATTATTATTATTATACTATCTTATACCAATATTAAAATACAGCATTTCGATAGTACATTCATATTAAAATACAGTACTTCGATAGCACATCAATATTAAAATACATTATTATTATTATTATTATTATTATGCTATCTTATACCAATATTAAAATACAGTATTTCGTTAGTACATTAATATTAAAATACAGTACTTCGATAGCACATCAATATTAAAATACATTATTATTATTATTATTATTATGCTATCTTATACCAATATTAAAATACAGTATTTCGTTAGTACATTAATATTAAAATACAGTATTTCGATAGTATATTAATATTAAAATACAGTACTTTGATAGTGCATCAATATTAAAATACATTATTATTATACTATCTTATACCAATATTAAAATACAGTATTTCGATAGTACATCAATATTAAAATGCAGTATTATCATACTATAGTATTTTTACTTTCCTGATGGAGTTTCCAATGACTATGTTTTTGAGAAAACCCAGAGTCCAGAGCATACATTTCGTTTTGTGTACATGTTTTGTCTGTATCAGGATTATCTCATTAACGGCTGGTCCAATTTTTTTTGTTTTTTTTTTTTTTGTTTTGTACCCTGTTTGTTTGTGCTCCAACTTTCGTGAACCTTGTATACAAAAACTGACTGTAAAAAATCCCTTCATCTGAAACTTACAAAGTTAAAAAAATTAATCAACAACTAATCACTATTTCAAGATTTTGAACTATTCTGAAATCCAGATTATTTTGAATTGGTTATGCAGTAGGATATCTCGATTGTGAAGATAGGGTCGCTATTTGGCCTAAGGTCCTCCATCCTCGACAGCCAACAATAAGCACGCCCTGCAGCTCCTGAGCAAGGATTGGTCAACAAAGCTGCAGATTGTTGGAGGCAGATATCTTTGTAAGGAGTATAAAGAATGAAATAGGCCGTGCGGTAATTATTCATTTACACTTTCACATCTTAGTCTGATTAAAAAAGGTTTCATCAATATAATCCAATTATATGAAAAATGATACTATTTAATTTCAATATAGCTCACGTACATTATAAGTACTACTTTAATTACACAACAATGGCCGTCTAAAAAAGTTTACAAAGTCGAATTAGGTTTATGAAGAGCTAAAGTTGGCAATATATGGTATGTGACCCAAAGGCCCACCCTTTTGAAAAACTGTTTATTACGAATTACTTTATTACGCATCTTATAA
>NW_027108251.1:74294-75801 GCF_000696795.3 Halyomorpha halys | reverse complement strand
AAGACTGATAAAAGATAAATCGATGATTACCTTCAATTTCGACTTTTTATCAATCAAATCACACATCTAAAGTTCCAATAATTGTAGAATCGACTCAATTACGCAACACTCTTCCTTCCATTCATCTAGAGGCTTACTCAAAAACTCGTTGGTGGTATAACTCACCATAAAGGTGGCATTAGTTTAATCCCTCTACTAAACGGATTCCATCAAATAAAATAATCCAACGGAGAGTTTAAGTGTTATATGAATAAAATAAAAGGAACAAGACTACTGCTGGACCGACCGGTGATGTAACGAAATTAATTTTTGGTTACTGATCGTTAGAGGAGATTTTGTAAAACGGGCTCTATCTCAGAATTATTGGCAATATTACGCTCATTAGCAGTATTGCGTGGCCCATAATCATAAATGATTTAGCATGATATTGGAGATGATAGTTAAATTGCACTGGAATACTGCCACTGAAGCAGTAAGGTATGTTGGAGTTCTTTGGATCTCTCCCGTACCTGGAATTACCGTATCAAAATCCAAACCTACCCAAGGTTAGCAATGATGTATAGTTTCGTCAATACAAAATTAAACCAGATGCAACCATTTTCATTCATAAAACAATATAAGCCCTCTACTGCTGCACGGTTGTGAAAACTGGAGAGCGGCATCCTTCACCAACTTCCATTCCAACACTCAAACTCAGGTTAATGCAAGACATTCTGCTGTAAACTCTGTTTCTGTCCATTTTGGTTATTATCATTATTTATTTGATTTTTCTTAAACTATTTTTTCATTATAAAGTCAATTATTTATTTTATTAAATTGATAAACATTATAGTTGTTTTTGAAAGATCGTTGATCGTATATAAGAGGAAGATGGTCCGGGTACGGTAAAAAAAAAACTCGAATAGTAATAAACCATTGAGCCAACGTTTCGCTCCACTTTGCAGGGCTTCAGCAGGGCTAAAAACGGTACAAATGAAGAAAGAGAATAAAAAGCATAAAATAAGAGTAAACTAAGGTATGGCTAAATCCGATAAAATATGTGAAAATATCTGCTTATATTTAATATTTTCTTAAATTTCAATTAAATTAAGTTTTTAGCAGTCAAATTCCACCACTCCCCTAGCCTGTTGTTACCTCGCATCTTCTTTAGTTCACTCTCTACCTTTCCTTCATTCAGAAAGGTGAGTGTCCTATCTCCTTTTTTTTTCTTGACCTTTATTTATTTATATTTTTTTTTAATAATTTATTTATTGTTATTTACAACTGTACACATATATACACATCAAGTAAATTTGCTGTAAGTGATATTATGACATGATACAAAGATGTCGAGAATCTACCTATTGATAGAACTCCAAAAACATTTCTAAAGGAGAAAATCTCGAGGCCATCTTCTTTTCAGACGCCTGACAGGATTGTTAGGTAGTGAAGGAGAAGCCAGGTTAGAAACGAGTTGGTTTGGGTGGTTGGGAAGTTTATTATGGAAGGATTGGTATCTGGTTCTGGC
>NW_027108251.1:52595-69354 GCF_000696795.3 Halyomorpha halys | reverse complement strand
CGACTTTTTATCAATCAAATCACACATCTAAAGTTCCAATAATTGTAGAATCGACTCAATTACGCAACACTCTTCCTTCCATTCATCTAGAGGCTTACTCAAAAACTCGTTGGTGGTATAACTCACCATAAAGGTGGCATTAGTTTAATCCCTCTACTAAACGGATTCCATCAAATAAAATAATCCAACGGAGAGTTTAAGTGTTATATGAATAAAATAAAAGGAACAAGACTACTGCTGGACCGACCGGTGATGTAACGAAATTAATTTTTGGTTACTGGTCGTTAGCGGAAATTTTGTAAAACGGGCTCTATCTCAGAATTATTGGCAATATTACACTCATTTAAGCAGTATTGCGTGGCCCATAATCATAAATGATTTAGCATGATATTGGAGATGATAGTTAAATTGCACTGGAATCCTGCCACTGAAGCAGTAAGGTATGTTGGAGTTCTTTGGATCTCTGCCGTACCTGGAATTACCGTATCAATATCCAAACCTACCCAAGGTTGGCAATGATGTATAGTTTCGTCAATAGAAAATCTAAAATTAAACCAGATGCAACCATATTCATTCATAAAATAATTTCAGAAGCCTAGGAGGATTGTTAGGTAGTGAAGGAGACGCCAGGTTAGAAACTAGTTGGTTTGAGTGGGAGTTAGGAAGTTTATCATGGAAGGATTGGTACCTGGGTCTGCCCAAATTGGCAACATATGGGACATTGAGGATTTTGGACTGTAAGGATTGGATTCGAGAGGAATTCGATGGTTTAGTGGAGCCCCATAGCTCAACTCCGTACGTCCAGATTGGCCTTATAACAGTCATGTAGATCAGTCTTTTGTAATGGATTGGAAGTTTGGACCGTTTGTCTAGTAAATGTTGTAATAGTCGGAATCGACGAGCAGTTTCCTGTCTTTTCAGTCTTGTATGAGGACTCCATGTCAGTCGTTTGTCCAGATTTAGTCCTAAGTAACAGATCTGTTCAAGAGGAATAAGTGGGGTATTATTAAAAGATACTCTGGGGCAAGACGAAGGTTTACGACGAAGGGTAAATGTGATTTGGTGGGATTTATTGGAATTTATCTTAATCCTCCAGTTTTGGCACCATTCTTCAAGACCTTTATTTTATTATTTTCTGTCTTTTAGAGTGTACTGTATTTTTATATTTATTTTTTATCTACATATTTTATTTTTTACTATTTCTGATTTCATTAATTGAATATTACCATTCTGTAATTCTTTTTTATTTATACTTTTCACTTTATATATTATTTTTATATTCTTTAATTTACTTTGTTTATTTTTATATAAATGTTAAATAATGTTTAGCCATTATTTTAGTAGTTTGAGTCTTTTTTTAGCCCTAGTGAAGCCCTGCAAAGTGGAGAGAAACGTTGGATCACAATAAATATATTACTATTTGAATTCTGTTGGCCGCATCATCTTTATAAATATTAGTTGTTTTGTTGGTTAAGTTTGTTTTTCTGTTTCATTTTTCAATTATAAAACTATAATTTTTTTAATAAATTATCTTTATTATTTTAAATATTCAATACTTATAACATTGTAAATAGTTAAGACTGTCTTTTGCAAAACCCCCATTATCATTCGATAAAAGAAAATCTAAAATTTATGATGATCTATAGAAATAGAAATGAGGTGATAGATACTTTCTGATTTCATTCCCTATACCCCCGAGGAATAAGGAAAGAATCACTCTTAAACAAAAATATATAATAGGACACTCATAATACACATGATGTAAACGTAACAAAGTGACAGAATATATTA
Organism: Halyomorpha halys; assembly: GCF_000696795.3. Lineage (NCBI taxonomy): Eukaryota > Metazoa > Arthropoda > Insecta > Hemiptera > Pentatomidae > Halyomorpha > Halyomorpha halys. The sequence continues at coordinate 67,563 of NW_027108251.1, read as the reverse complement.
TTTTTACGTAATTGAAAAAAAAAATTTTGATTAAGGTACAAATATATGAATAATTATCCATAAACATGGATATGGAAACCGGGTATGATTACATCAAAATGCACTTATGCGGACAAGTTCTTAAAAAATACAGGAAAAATAATCATGCAATTGCATAAAAACCCGGACGAAGATTGTGCATGTTTTACGTAAGTAAATATAATTCAAATAAGTCTTAAGGCCTTCCTGTATTTTATATATATATATTTAAGGAATATTTCCTTAATGATGAGAGGATAGTTGATGGTTGGAGGTGCTTATTCATTGGTAATCTTGTTTTTTGTTCATAGCCCTGATGAAGGCTAGAAATTCTGGCCGAAACGTTGGCATACGTTTTATCTTAGTTGTGATCTTCTCTGACCGCACCCCCAATCTTCTCCTCATCGATTTTCACTCTTTTTTTTTGTACAAATTTATTTCCATTCTATAATATTTTATTTAATTTCAGATAGATGAGATATAAGATACAAGGTAAGCATAAATATCTACTCTTCAAAATCGTGTAAATGATGAAGAAGTAAGTAATAACAATTACGAAAGGCCTATCTAATTAGAAGCAATAATCTCCATTGATGAATTTCCTAGTCGATTTGTATTGCCAGAGTGGCCTGGTTCTGTCAGCGTGTAATATACCCACAAGAACCAGTTTCAATTCCAAGCTTCCTGAGAAATTTCGCAATCTGTACTCCGTCAAAACCACAGTTGGTCAAAACTAGCTTCACTAGACTTTTAATATATGTTAGTGAAATGGATATACCAATGTATAGTATTTATCAGTTAGATACTGTTACATTTTTCGCTTAGCACACAGTTTCATGACGACGATGTAAATATGTGTACACATATACACGAATGTTTGTTCATTTGTGTGCATATGTATTCATATATTTGTTAACTTCTTACAATATTTTAAAATATACTTACACTGAATCAAATCTTATATCCAATCTATTACAGTGAAATTTAACTTGTATGTTTTACTATAATATTTAACAAACTGCATTTTTTTAATATATTGCTTATTTTTTTTTTAATTATACCTATTTGTAGATTCTTTGATAAGTGAGACGTGCCTTTGTTGTTTGGTATAAGTATAGCAGTATCATCAGCAAATATTGCCAGGAAGGTTTCGGGATGAAGAAGAATATGTGCAGTACAGAGAATGTAGAGGACAGGATTAGGGGTATTCATAATCTTTAGTTTAATATGTTAAAGCGTGTTAAATGGAAAAACTTATGTTAAATGGAGAAATATTTCCTTCTTTTACCATGTTAAAACGATATAACATGTAAAATGGCTAGGAGTCTGTTAAATGGAGAATTGCATCACGAAACAGATCAGCTGATGTCAATCGTCATCGTTTCATTTGTTGTCGTGTTAGGTTACTCACTCGTAGTTTTTTTTTTCTTTTTGTCTTGTGTTTTGGACTTTTTAAAAAATATAATCAGTAGCCAAACTTTTACACTTCTACTTTTCACTTATTTTAGGCATGTTGTAATAAATTAATGTAATCAAAACTTAGTAGTAAACAATAACATGAAGTTTTGGAAGGAAAGGTTACTAAACAAGTTGCTCAGAAAATCCGCTAAGAGCTCTTACGCATTTATCATGTTGCTCACAATGCTATACTTATAACATTTAATTACCATGTTAAACATTTTACATTTAACACAATACCATGAATACCCCTCTTGTAGAACACCGGGATCAACAGGATAACAGTTGATGGAAGGAAAGGAGCGGTCTATCAAAAAATAAAAAAAACTTAAATAAAATAATAAGGAGGATAAAGATAAATATAAACTTATTAAGTAACATAATGGTAAATTAGTTTATTCATCATTATTAATAATTTGTATTTATCATAATCCTCCTTATTATTGACAGTTTGTATACACCCGCCTTTACATCTTTTTTATATTACTATTTTACTCTTACATTAACTCTACTGTTTGTATCTTTTTATTTTTAGCCCATCATGGTTGGAATTATCAGCAAATAATCAAAGAGTTGTGAACTATTTTTTATTTCTTCTTGACCGGACACCTGACCATCTCGTTCAAATTCACATACTGTCAATTATTTAAATATATGTATACAATTAAGCTTAATTCTACCTCCAATTGATATTAGCCATTTCAGCCATACACTGATTATTGTTAAGCATTATTTTGTTAATGATGTCACCAAAATTATGATCTATTCATTTTGTGTCTCACTTTAAATTTCCTGCATCTTTATTATTTTTAGTTACGTATATAGATTCTATTAGTTTTTTATTTTTATTTATTTTTTTTTTTTAACACGTTCTTCGAAACGATCTGTTCTTTCCTCCTCCCGTCAACAATCGCTCCTTAATGCCTAAGTGAAAACGACAGCCTCAAGGATCTCTAATTTGAAGCAACTTTGTGACGTAATAGTAAAGGGCGTTCCAAACGTTTAACTATTTCTCGTTTGTTTAAACAGCTCCTTTATAAGTTACAATTATAAATGGTTTCTCCAATTAAAACTGCCTATACCTATACATTAAAAATGCCCAACAGGTGTCGATGATAAATCAACCTAGCAATCACAAACCAACAGAATTCAAAATTTCGTAGCCGACAGACAAAGTTAATAGGCAGTTTGTTCCTTCCCATTGCCTCAACTTCAGACACGTAATTCCCATAATGCTGCTCTGGGATCTGGGTCCGGTGGCCGCTTGCTTGAAGTTGCCTTCAGCTGGTCCATGATAAACTACTAACCGTTACCCACAAATTGTAACATTCCTAACTAATCATTCTAATATAGGTAGCCAACCCAAGCTAAGCTCTACCCACTCCAAAATTTCATAAAAAATTAACAGGAAAATGTAAAAAGAATGATTATCTTTTTATTTTTATTTATGTGAATAATTTTCTTAGATCGTTGAAAGTTTCAATAGTCCTTTCTGCAATATTCTAATATTCAAAAAACTTTTTCGGCCCCTCTTTGAGCAAATTTCAGTTGTTAGAAATAAAGAACCGAATCAAATAATATTAGTCTGAACTTATTAACAATTTTTGGTTTAAATGATCCCTAGACCAAAAGACCGCCTGAAAACCCGTCATACTACCGTCTTGTCACTCTTTTAACCACCGAGGTGTTCCTCAGGGGTCTTCTCTTTCACCAACTCATTTCTCTGTTTACAGTTACCATCTCCCTGCTCCATTCACTATTCACAATACCACTAATATGCTGAAAACCTCCAAATTTATCTATCGTTCCATCCCTTGAGGCCAACCAAATGATCTATATCTACTTGTATAGATAGCATTAACGCATGGGCATTAACAACTATTTAAGATTGAATGCCGGAAAAACCCAGGCCATTCTTATTGTTTCCGATAGCCTACGTTATTTCCTCCTTTATTCCTGATCCCTTAACAACCAACCGATTCACTTCTTCTAAAAAAAACCTTAGAGACATCTTCGGCCAACACCTCTCCTGGAATGATCATAGTTCCCAGATCACACGCAAATCCATAACGGTACTTAAACAATTTCTAAGATTCTGTGATTCCATCCCTCAGAATACCCGTCAGCTCCTAACATCTCTCCTCTCCCATTTTGACTACGATCCCTTGGTCTACGGAGAGCTATCAGTTGGTCTAGGGTTGAGACTAAAGAGACTCGTGAATTGCTTCGTGCTTCATGTCTCCCGTTGGTATACCGAGTTGAAGTGGGTCTACCCAATCTCCCAAAAGCAATACCTCCATGTTGTTTGTTCTTTAAAATCAAAAAACCTACCTATATCGTTGATCTCCTCACTCTTCGTTCATCCATTCATTAATTTTAAACACCAGATTCCAACCGATTGATTTATATATGCCTTCTTCGTCATACATGCAACCTCATTCTGGAATTCTCCTCCCATCTCCATTCGCCAATCTTCATCCATGCTTTCCTTTAAACAACACCTATTCCTTTCCTTAATACATAACCAAACCTCCGTATCAACATCAATAATGTATATAGTATATACAATAATATTGATTACCATTATAAATTGTAACTTAACCTAATACATTAATGTAATTTTAACCAGCATACTGAAACTTTCTAAGTGTTTGCCAGATCATTAATCCTAATTCATGTCATCAAAAAAATTGTAAGAAAATGGGAAAACTCAAACCAAAACGCCTGTATTCACCCTTGATTTTAATCATAAATCTCCAGATCAACAGCTTGAATCCAGCACACCCCACTTCATTATCCAGCAATGTCATCGTGTTGTGCAACGGTTTCTAAAGTCGGTCCCGCGCGACCCTGGTGTGCTTCAAGCGTAATCCAGTGGTGCAGCAACCGAATGCTACACAAACAAAAAAAATATTAAAATAGCAAATATACAATACACTCCAGGAATTACTTTGCACTATTTTTTTCTTATTTCCCTACATATTCAATCACTCTATGGATAATTGTAATAACATTTTAACTTTTTTTTTAGCTCGGAAAGGGTCTGGGGAGTTTGTTTGGTTGTTTAGTGGCGCCAAACTTCATTGCAAGGAGGTCTGGGGAGTGTTTTCGGCCCAACAAGGGAATTTTATTTATCCCAGAAACCCTGGCGAGAAAAGTTTTGGAACTCTGGTGTAGCGGTAGGTGGTCTGTTGTCACGTCTTCATTAGAACTCGGAATATACTGCTCGAATGTATTTCCCGAAGTAGAACAGGCTTTTGATCGAGCTTGGCACCCGGTAGTGCTTTACTAACTTCAATTATTCTCATCCCCTGCATACACTTTCTTATTATTCGTTCCTATGTCACTGAGAGATTATTTAAAATAAATCACAATGGTGTTTATGCATCCCTCCCATCTCATTCCACTTGCGTTCCTCAAGGTAGTTTCCTAGGTCCCTCACAGTAACTTATATGCAGCTGACATCCCATCCCATGCTAACACCTTCACAAATATGCCGGTTTCACGTGTGTACTATCAGTGAATAATCACATTTCAAACTCTCCAACCACATATCTCAAACCTTGAACAACAGTGTACAAACTGGAGAATTGAAATAGACTCCAACAAATCCATAAAATCACCCTTATGTGTTTTCTTCGTAGGCCTATGACCTGCCCTACAGTTTCCTCTAATTATTAGTTAATAACATATAATCATATCTGCTAGTGGTTTACAGAACAAAAAAAAATGTTTTTACCACCCAGCAATCCATGTACGTTTTGGTTCTTACAACTGCCAAAAGATAATAAATGTATCAAACTTCAAAATTTAATTAACATAAATTAATTTAGATAAAAAATGCAGATAGCAGATTTTTATATTAATATCGCTAAATGATGGATCGGTGAATCACAGCAAAAAAATAATCTTCGTCGTTATAGAGCCATTATAAAATGGAAATGTAATTACCCCCTTTTTTCAGAATAGGATAGCCAATGAATTGCTGATATAATGGAATATTTCGGAACGGAGGTTTAGAAATAAAAAACTTGTCGGATCACATTGCTACTAGTTTTAACAGGTTCTGCAAGCAGACGACTTATGTAAAAGAAGTTTGTCCACCAAGGTGAACAATTTCTTTCGGAAGCCGAAACCCTAACAAGGCCATGTTCTAAATAGATAGGGTTGCATACGCTTTGGGAAATTCATTAGTTTTTCAAAACTTATTAGTATAAAAAAAACTCGTTAGTTTGGAAATAGTTTCATTAACCAAATTATAAATAATGTATTTAGGGCATATTAAAATAAAATTGCGTGTTTTCAGACGTTTTGAAATTGATCAGAGATACAAATTACTGATATAGGCTTTTCAACGTTATGCCTAGCACGTAAACTACCATACATAGACCAGAAGGGTGTCAAAGGTATCATTATGCACGATTCTACTCAAATCTGTTTGTGATAATAATTTTCTATCATTAAGTGCGAAATTTCAACTTTTTTAAAAAAATGTTATTTTCTCTAAATTATGTAGTACATGTGTGATTGGAAAAAATGTTATAATTATCGGTTCTTGAAAATGAAAAAAATATTTTGATGAGCTTGTAGGTAGGCTGCTTTAATTTCAGCTTAATTAGGTTAATTATCTCAAGCAGCCTCAATAATTATTTTATATTTTAGATCAGTAGCTTTCGGTGTTCACACCATATTCATCTCTAACCATTTCGAGAACAATTTATTTTAATATATGTAAGCTATAATATATGATTAAAAATTTAAATATTTGTAATGCAAATTATTAGATTCAAATTGTCACGCCGATTGTAACATTAAAACTAATTTTTTAAAAAAAAGTAGTTTTGTTGTTTGTTAGTTTTGAAAGGGCGTTTAACAGCCTGGTCATCAACGCCCAAAAGTTGTTTTTCTTTCAAACACTCCGTTATTATTAAATGTTTTAAAGGTACGCCCGTGCAAAATTGTGAGATTTCGGGGGCAGGGCGAGTAAGGAAGGATTCCTTTCTATTATTTTTTCTGTTACGATCTATTTTTGATGAGATTTAAACATCATCGTACATCAACCAATGTACTCCTGTCTGATACGAGATTTTTGATTTATGTAACATTTTGATATTTTCAAAATCTAGTTCATACCTCAGGTATTTTCCATTGTTTGACTACTTTGTTTTGGTTTTAGTAGTTTTGGAGTATGTTCCTAATGTGCTGTTGGGGTTGTATACACGTGTTTGTTTCTGTGAATAGCACCTATGCAGGAGTTTAGCTGGTCAATCTTGCATAGTATGTCGCAGGCTATACAAAATGAAATAAATTTACATTTTGTATAGCCTATTTTTTTGTTTTTAATATATTTCTAGTTTCCTGGGTTTCAATGTGAATTTAAATTTGTTATCTAATCTTAAAATTATGAGTTATATTGTATTGATATATTAAATTTAAAAAATGTCAATAAAATATGACGGGTAAATATTCTAATGAAGGATGTCCCATAAAACGAATAAAGTATTTTATGTAAGAGTATGCCTCACAATAGACCTGAAATGCCATAGTACAGTAAGCGATAGAAAAAACAATGAGTTAGACTTGTGAAGGAGCAAGAAAGTACCAAGCAATTGTTTGGAAAAGCCACTTCAAACCAAGTGAAGTATTGTAAAATGTATGTTTAGGTATAATATCCACAATATTTTTTTTTTTTTTTAAACATTTGTTTTTTGCTCAAAAAACAACTCGAACCAGCCTTCTTTATGCTTGCCTATCTTGGGCTACTGCTTTCCTGTTGGTTGCATTCTTGCATCTTTGTTGATTTTGTCTGTCCATCCGGTTTGTGGCCTACCACGTGGTCTGTTGCCTACTATACTGGCATTCACTGTTGAGCAGAGGCGTCCCGATGGATTGCTCGAGACACGTGTCAGGTCCATCTTAACCTCCTTGCTTTAGCATCTTGAGATATTGACTGACCAGTCTTTGCAAGCAGCTCATAGTTAGTTCTCCTCCTTCATGTGTTAAGGCTCTCGTCCCAGATGGCTCCAGCAATTGTACGGAGGTGGATTTAAACATGACACAAGAAAAAAAAACCGCTCTGATTTCAACTTGTTAAAATGATTCATCGTTTCCCTCTTGCCTTCATCGTGATTTTATTTCCAGAAAAAGAAAAAATGTTATCATTTCAAGCCATTAAAGATTTCAACTGTTTCTTCAATACTAAATATTAGCTATCAAGCTTTTCTAAAACAATCTTCACCTATTTCAGTTAACATAGGATTTGTTGGAGCAAAATGAAAAGTATCAATCGCAAAAATAATTATAATAATGTAATAATTATTTTTCCCATCTATAGCTAGTAAATAATTAACGATATATGCTGCATATTAACTGTGTTTTAACGCTTACTTTGATTCGCTCTTTGTTACTCTCCTAATTGTTTTTTACTGTAACTTATTGTTATAACACTTGTTAGTACAAAGAATTAGATTAATGTATGACTAAGTATTATATTAAAATATAATAGCTATAATAATTATAATTAATAATTAATTAGTTATAATAATTATAACGTTATATTAAAATATCATCTATATGGCCTCATTAGAGTGCCTTATTTGGTCGTCATGTAATCACATCATTAAAATAAGTTCACTGTTTTGAGAAACTGTGTCTCAACGTAGATGTATTAAACATAAAGGACTCAAATTGAAGTTCGTTGAATGCACTGTGTACTAATATATAACATTTCAGCTACTGAAACACTTTAGGAGTTATTGGAAATAAGCCTAAAAATATATAGGAGCCATTTTGAAAACACTCCCATATTAGGGCTACGAACCATTAGAGAGTGAAAATTTTTATCACCAAATCACACAACATAAATATTCTGTCACCAACCATTCTTCTTCTGCCTCAAAATTTTCAGAACATTCCTTATTTTTAAACTATTCTTTTGAATTTAATAAAACTTCTATATTTATCACAGTCCGTTACCATGACAAAAGCTCTTATTTTTAAAAGCTTTTATATCCAACCAGAACCTACTTCCGTCTATTTACCGACAAACAGAAATTATTCCTAGTATATTCCCAAATACTTGATTTATTAAAACAGTATGTTATAATTTTTTTTGTTTTTTGTTTTTTTACTACTCCTTACATGATTTATTAATTTATTTTACTGGACTATACGTTGCCTAAATATTCGCTTTAATATAATATTCTTTAGAATTAAAGTAATTAAGACAATCAGATTTTTATTTTATCCACTTGATTTTAACATCCCGAGTGAGAGTGAACGGAGACCTTGACCAACCGGCTAGCCGACATAGCTGAGGATAGTGTCAGTGGGTCAGGGGATGGGCACTGGAGCCCAATGTTAAGGATACTCTGTCGTGGCAGTCAAGGTTGTGAGGACGAGTTCCAGCTCCAAGTTCATCCTTCTGCTTCTTCCTCTCTTCTACGGGTCAGGTAAATCCTCTTTACAAAATACTTATTACTTTATAGTTTAGTAAAATAGCTACAAATTTTACTGTTCTTAGAAATAAATGTAAATATTTCTTTCAATGCATTATTATGTTAAAATGTCTAAAACAATGGGAAACAACTTCAACATTACATGAGGGTTCGTAGCCCTAATATAACAGATTTTTCAAAATGCCACACGTAAATTTTTAGTAGCTGCAATATCGTTATAAACTATTTTATAGTGCACTTAACGAGTTTAATTTGAGCCCTAATAGAGTTCTTTATGTTCTATAATTCCCGAGAAGCAGTTTTTGTTTTCTTTTTAAACAATAATGAGATATCATCATTTTGGAAAGTTTCATGAAAACTACCAGTCTTAGGGGAAAAATCATTATAAACTACCTTATGGTGCATTTAATGAGCTCAAATTTGTGCCCTAAAGAAGAAATTCAATAAAATTTAAAAATTGGAATCCATTTATTGTAAATTCTGTAAATTGCTAGGTATAAACCAAAATTCACTGCAGTAGTAGGGTAAATATTTACTTTAAAAATCTAAGATGATATATAACTTCATAAATATGCTTTTTACATACTAAAAATTGCAAAATTAAATCTGTTAAAATATACTAATTTACATAACCAAGCTATTAAGTAAATATAAACAACTCAAGTAAATACATAAAGATTTATTGGCGTTAAACCTAAAACTATACGGGGTCCATTTTGAAAAATCTGTTATATTAGACCAATGCACCACAAAGAATGGTAAATATTGTACCATTGTGGTCGCCGTAGGTACCTCGCAATTGAGGGTTTATCTTTAGGAACTCTCAAAAAAACATAAAGATATGTCGGTCGCTACATTTAAGGTTTATTCAGCTAAAGAACATAAAATAAATATCTGACCTATATTTATTTTGATAAACCAAAATGAAAGAAAATATTTGCATAAAGATCAACATATTATAAAACTAACCTATAAGAAAAATATGAATTTACAATGATAATAATATAGAAAATATTTATTTATACATAAAATTATTTAATTTTAATTTAGAAAAATTACTAATGATGTTATGAGAATATATCGTACATAATTGTCAAATGAACAATTGATACTGAAAACATGTTTATTCAAATGAGATAACAAAATGGGACTAAACTAAGAAACACGTCCAAAACTGCAGCTAAAGATGTATCTCCTGAAGGTACAATGCAGAGTATTACAGAGGTAAAAAACTACCTGAAATTTTGGCATATGACCTCGTTGCGAGAGGATTGCACACATTTCGTTTTATGTTTTGATTAGAACATGTTTTTGGCATAGGCATATTCAGTTGTATATAAAATTTACATAAAAAAATAATTCATAACTATATTATTAACAAAAGAAAGCTGATAATTCTTTATGAAGAAATTTAGGTCGAGAATTTAAAAATATAAATGATTATAAATTGATGTAAAACAAAATAATGCCTCGCCCATGTTTATAGCCTACACGCCTAACCATAAGTTGTTGGTTGCAACAACCATCGTATTTTTCAAATAGTTTTACACCAGAAATCATTGAAATTTACAATTCAATCTGTCTTAACTTGCAATTTTAATATATTACTAAGCTTGTAAATAAATGGATAAACCCAATTTTTAACATTTTTATTTTTTAAATATTTTCCACATTATTAAGGTGCATGCTTAGTGGGGGTTAAAAATTAGATTGGAATTAGTCCGTTTTGGACAAAATGTACTAAATTTAATCTAATTTTACATTTATTATCAGGGTGAAGATTCAAAAGGGGATAAATCTCTATACTAAAATATATTTTACAACATTTTTCTGAGTACATATTTTTCTTAGTAATTCATGAATTTGCTAATCAAAAATGAAGAACTCTTCTTCATTGGAGCGCGAAACTGCTTGGGTGTCTTTCTTGATGTAGAACAGTCTTTTGATTGAGTCTGGCACCCAGGACTGCTATACTAGATCTGTAAATTCCTACTCTCTACATGGAATCCTCATACAAGACTGAAAAGACAGGAAACTGCTCGTCGATTCCGACTATTACTAGACAAACGGTCTAAATTGCCAATCCATTACAAAATACTACTATAAGGCTATATGATATATGACTATTATAAGGCCTATCTGGACATACGGGGTTGAGCTTTGGGGCTCCACTAAACCATCAAATTCTTGCCGAATCCAATCCTTACAGTCCAAAATCCTTCCTTAAATCCTTAATGCTCCTTACTTTGTCACAAATCAAGTCATCCATCAGGACCTCAATGTCCCATATGTTGCCGATTTGGCCAGAACCAGATACCATTCCTTCCATGATAAAATTCCCAACCACCCAAATCTTCTTGTTTCTAACCTGGCTTCTCCTTCATTACCTAATAATCCTCCTAGGCGTCTGAAAAGAAGATGGCCTCGAGATCTTCTCCTCTAGAAATGTTATTGGAGTTCTATCAATGGGTAGATTCTCCACATGTTTGTATCATGTCAAATTTACTTGTTGCACATATTTTTATACAGTTGTAAATAACAATAATTAAATTATTAAAAAAAAAAAAATAAGAAAAGTACCTCCTGCAAAGTTTTGATTTTTCTTTTTGACGTTTATTATTTTTCAAATATCAAATAAATTAATGATTAAAACTAGTGTGTTTTCACAGACCAAAGTTGTTAAGAAAATAATTTCATTGGACTCTTCTCTAAGTAAGAGAACCCCCCATACTTTAACCAAGCTTAAATATTCTGTTTCACTTGAAATACAAAATCTTAATGTTTTTTTATTTGTTTCCATATTTTTTTACCTCACGATCCAATGAAAATCAAATTAATACGCAGCACGATACACACAACTAAAATGCGTCGAAACTCTTAAAAATTTTTTGTTAATTGGAAAATATTTTAGTTCTTATGGAGGTGAATTATTACCTCTTGATAAGATTTGGGACACTTAATTTAGTTTATAGGCTGGGCTCTTGGAGTTGGTTCGGTGAAGCAACAATGCCGGAGGTGTGCAGTGGTGACATAATCTTGTGTTCTCCAGTGGAAACCAATGGTCGGCCTAATACAGGATCGTAACCAACCGGTTGCTCTGGTATAGCTTTCCTTGATGCGCAATGCGCCCATTAAACCAGGATTTTAGATCCATATCGAATCGAGAGCGCCAATCATGTCTTGCATCCTCACCTGTGTTCTTGAAAGGAATACCGCTACGGTGATAGACCTGGATTGAAACAACTTATGAATGCTCTCAACCTCCCAATTTCATTCAACTAATGACTATAATTTAAAAATACTATCTGGAATTCAGTTCAGAGTTGTATAAAGTAATATTAATCTAACCATTCTGAATTTAGGTCAAATTTTGGATTGTATGAGATGAAATCCAGTAATTCTGACATAAGGAAAGATATTTCGATAAACTGATAAGATTTTCATTTTAAAATCTTAATACGATAATTAATAAAGTTCGCAGATATAAAAATGGTAAAACTCGATTCGTTTTTTTTATGATAGACATTTTCAACAGTTTTTGAGAATTTTTTTATATGAATGAATTACCATTCATTCCAATTTGTTTTCCTCAATTAAAAAAATACTGTTCCTTAAAAAACGGTTATTTTAGCAAAAGGTTATTTTGAGCAGCTAAAATTGTATGTACAAATTTTTTCCCTTCTTTTTTCTGAATTAAAAAAAAAAATTATGTCCTTTATTCTAATTTTTTTTCTATTAACCCCCCAAAAAAATATTTCTAGATAAAAAGCAGCAACCAAATAAGCTATTTTAAGCAGTTAAATCAAATATTTAAAGTTAAAAAAATATTTTTTCGCAAAAAAAACAAAAAAACAGTTGTTTCAGTAATCGGTTATTTTTGGCAGCTAAACCAGCAAGTATAAAGGTTTTTCCTTCTTTTTTTCTGAATTAAAAATGGAACGTCATTCACAAATTTATTGCTCACAATAAAAAAAAATGTATTCTTAATTAATACAATTATTTTAAGCAGTTATGGGTTTTCCTTTTTTTTATTTGTTAGATTAAAAAAAAAAAAGAAAACTGAATGCCATATAATCCATTTTTTCCAAATTCAAAAAGATTACCTTCGAAAAAACCAACCGAGAACATGTTATTTCGATAACCGAATATTTTATTATAATATTATACCGAACGATTAAAACCGCCAGGTTAAATCAAAGACAAAAATGTGGAATAAACTGCAACTAAGTATTTTTCCTAACATCAAGGAATAAGTACGAATCAAATGAGATGTAAAAATTGTTCATTACAAAGAGACCAGAAGGGGTTGCTGACTTCATATGCGCAATTAAAATTTTAATGAAAAGGGTAAACATTTTGAAGTGGTTGTGAATCATTGGAAAGGACTACATATTTTTAGGAGTTTTACTTTGGACTTTCAAAACAAAGAATAATTAAAACACTACCGCACCTATACTTCTTCTAAATAAACAAAGAATATAATTTTGTTTTTATTTATTTAATATGATTTACAACTGTACAAATAATAAATACAATAAGTAAATATGTTGTATGTTTCATATACACTTGAAAATCTTGGGAAGGAACCACCCATTGGTGGTACTTCAAGCATTAATTTAAATTAGAAGGTCCCGTGGCCATCTTCTTTTCAGACGACTCGGAGGATTATCAGGGATTGTTAAGGATGAAAGATTAAGAATTAATGGGTTAGGAGTTTGGAATGAAAAGACGCATATCTGTTTTGGCCCAATCTGCAACGAATGGGATGTTAAGGTCTTTGTGAATGAGTTTATTTGTAACGTAATAAGGAGCATCAAGGATTTTACAAAGGATTTTAGATTGTAAGGATTGGATGCGGGAGGAATTTGATGGTTTGATAGAGCCCCAGAGCTCAATTTAAATTATATGGATATCCTTCAAGAATGCCCATCTCGTTCTCAGAGAAAGTTTATCAACATCTTGAAACCTTCTAATATTTAAAAACGTAAATCTGTGCTCCATTAGGTCTATCTGGTGCTATATCGTAATAAATCAGAAAAGATACTTAGGAAACCTATATTTTAAATCAATACACGACGAGAATGAAAGATAACTAGTTGATTTAAACAGCCTGCAGAACAGGTTACACTTAACTAGCCACGGAGGAAAACAAGTGCCAAAATTTCAGAGATCATTAAGAATAAATGAGGTGAGAAATTGAGGGCAAATACTAAATGCGGCTATTTGGAAAGGTATGTCCAGGGTGAAATACAATAGTCATTTTAAAAATCTTGAGAACATTGTCAGTAGCAAGAAAAAAATATCTGTTAGGCTGCAGGCATCACACAACTTCCACTTATCGACCCACTTCGAGTGGGAATAAATCCTCGCTCCTTTTAGAACACATACTTCTATACTATAAATACGAAAAGTGACATAAGCATTATAATAAAGGAGAATGGACGTCATTGTTTCCATCCTCCTTGATATCTGTACTTAAAACATAAAATTGACTGTACAAACTGTAATAGTGCATAATTGTCAATATTTTAGATTTTTGTTTTCTCAGGAAGTTTTTTTAATAAGTTGTATTGAACTGTTACCTCATCAGGAGCAATGTCATTTGTACAAATCTGGTTCCAATGACAACTTTTTTCCAGTCATGTTTTTAAAATTCAATTAGGTCGTTTGGAGACATTAATAGTTACCACTTTTTAACATACTTGCTGCGATTTTACCAATATCCTTCCTGTTTGCGTTTAGCTACTACCGCAAAGTACCTACTGTCAGGAATCTTGCAATAAGGAAAGCTGGACGGATCGGAAACAACTGTATGACCGACTAATGGCATAGGCGTCGCCACTGGAAGGGGAGGCAAGATAAGTCATATAACATTTGAGTAAATATTTTATTAATCAACCGAAAATTATATAATTAATAATGGGAAATCTATCTACTATGTTAATTAATCTTAACTTATTTTATCGTGTTCTTCGACTGTCAAACTTAATTTTACAAAACGATTATCTTGTAGTATTTGTGTCCTGTGAAAAACT
>NW_027108251.1:50150-51005 GCF_000696795.3 Halyomorpha halys | reverse complement strand
AACAATTTTGAATAGTAATTATACATAGTTTTCATTAAAGTAATTAAAAATGTGGGGTAAAATAACTGCTCCCCTCCCCTCCGGCTCTTGTACTGTTAAGGGGGAAAGGGGCCCATTGTAGAGTTATTATATTCACGGAGCTGCACCTGAATTTGGTAGCACTGCAATCAAAAATTTACAAAAGACAGAATATATAATCATCAAAGCCTTTAAACCTAAAATAACAAGTTAAAAATATTTATAATTGGTGTTGCTAGTATATTGGGCTCATCATGCATATGTATACAATAGTTTTTCAACATGCATATTTTTAAAAATTAATGGAGAAACCTAATAACCAATAAAAGCTTGGATTATATTCTGCAAGCACATCTTTCATATTAATTAAAATGTTTACTACTGTCATGTGAATTATAGATGAATATACTATTTACATAAATGTATACATAATGATATACTGGCAATAAAATAAATTATGTCTTCTTTATAAAAATATAACTATGACTCTAATAAATTTTTGCTGACGTCTTTAATAGTGATATTGGCTCATGAAGTTTGGCTTCCCCTTCTTATAAAGTTTGAATCCTTGAAGTTTGACATTTTGTATTGGATTGAGTTTTCTCAAGTCAGATAACTAACTTATAAAGTTTATATCACAAAAACTTACAGAAATGATATAGAATAGAATGTCGAAATGGTAATAGATGACAATTGAATACATGAAAATCAAGTGGGATTGAGGTCAGGGTCATTGTCACCCACGACAATAATATTGATTTCTATGGATTAATAAATAATGAATTTAGTAATAATCAGTATGTTTATTTATTTTTCGTTGTTTTCAAGGCAGCTTTT